>NW_025214476.1:15089-29858 GCF_004010195.1 Chiloscyllium plagiosum | reverse complement strand
AAGTAGTGAATCCAGCACCGATCCTTGTGGCATTCCACTGGTCACAGGCCTCCAGTCTGAAAAACAACCCTCCACCACCACCCTCTGTCTTCTACCTTTGAGCCATTTCTGTATCAACTAGCTAGTTCTTCCTGTATTCCATGAGATCTAACAATGCCATTCAGTCTCCCATGGGGAACCTTATCAAAACCCTTACTGAAGTCCATGTAGATCACATCTACCCCTCTGCCCTCATCAATCTTCTTTGTTACTTCCTCCAAACACATCTACCCCTCTGCCCTCATCAATCCTCTTTGTTACTTCCTCAAAAAACTCAATCAAGTTTGTGAGACATGATACCTCATGCACAAATCCATGTTGACTATCCCTAATCAGTCCTTGACTTAACAAATACATGCCCACCCTGTACCTCAAGATTCCCTCCAACAACTTGCCCACCACCAACGTTAGGCTCACTGGTCTATAGTTCCCTGGCTTGTCCTTAACACCCTTCTTAAACAATGGCACAACGTTAGCCAACCTCCAGTCTTCCGGCACCTCACCTGTAACTATCCATATTGCAAATATCTCAACAAGAGGCCCAGCAATCACTTCTCTAGCTTCCCACAGAGTTCTGGGGTACACCTGATCAGGTACTGGGGATTTATCCACCTTTATCCGTTTCAAGATATCCAGCACTTCCTCCTCTGTAATATGGACATTTCGTAAGGTATCACCATCTATTTCCCTACATTTTATATCTTCCATATCCTCTTCCACAGTAAATACTGATGCACAATACTCGTTTAATATCTCCCCCATACTTCCTGTGCCAGGAAGAATGTTCTGTTGTGTTGGATGTCTGAAAAACCTCCTGGTCTGTTGGGTGGTTGTAAGCTCGTCATGGAGAATATCCCTTTGGAATTTCTCATCAGTATGGTGCACAGAAGCAGAGATTTATATAAGATATGGCAACCCTTTTTGGATTACCGCGATACAGGCTTATCTGCCACTCTAAAAAGGGCTTTTATATAGCCATGACGATATTGTCTAATGAATCACATATTATGAATTATGAACGTATGAATGTGTATCAGTTAATGCTCTCGAAGAACGAGAGCTATCACTTTGTTATGCTGAGCCGTATTATTTATTTATTATTTATTGTTTATTTTTGTTTTTCTTCTATCTGTTTAGAAACTTTAACTTATTTTTATATACATGCACATGGGTGTAATTTTGTTCAGTTATTAGAGTTGTTTTGTTATTGGTTTAATCTCATAATAAAAATATATTTTTCAATAAAAAATTATTAAAAAATTAAAATGCTAACATTGATAGATTAGAGTCCCAAATAACTCTCATTAGAGAGACCACTCATGGTGGTTTATGTTGAAGGTCTCCACACGGGTGATGGGGTGAGGTTGAGAGAGCATCCCCTTCATGGTAACCTCAGTCAGTGTGGGGAATTGAACCTGCGCTAGTGGCCTCCCTCTACATCACAAACCAACTATCCAGCCAACTGAGTGGGAGACTGTGTAACTGTTACACACAGAATCAGTCACAGACAAAGGGTAAGAAAAATTTTAATGACAAGGAAAAAGGTATATTTGAGATAAAAATGTTCTCTGCTAGAAATTGTATTTTATAAAGAGACAAGTGTTTGGAGTCTGTCTGGCTGAATACAATAAGGTGAGACAAGTGAAATAACCAGAATGACTAATTGTGATTGGATATCAATAACCACAACAGCCAGAAACCCTAACCACCTAACCATACATCAAAGAAGTTCCAGAAATGACAGCCAGACTACTAAGACCCCTCAGATTCCTAGTAGCACACAAACCCACCAACACTCTCAAACAAAAACTAACACACTTTGAAGACCCAGTACAACCCATGGACAAAACCAACGTCATCTACAAAATTCCATGCAAAGACTGCCACAAACACTACGAAGGACAAACAGGAAGAAAGTTAGCCACCAGGATACACGAACACCAGCTAGCCACAAAAAGACACGATCCTCTCTCCCTCGTAGCCCTACACATGGATGAAAAACACCATTTCGACTGGGAGAACACATATATCCTGGGACAGGCAAAGCAAAGACATGCCAGAGAATTCCTAGAGGCCTGGCACTCCAACCACAACGCTATAAACAAGCACATAGATCTAGATACCATCTATCAACCCGTCAGAAAACGAACAGAAATACCCCAGGAACCCCCATCCAGGAGAAAGATATAAATAGAAAGCAGGAGACAACAGCTTCGCTTCACTTGGAGGTCGCCACTGATGATGTTACCGAGCCAGGTAATGAAACGTCTGGATATCAAACCTACAGCTCAGCGAGCAAACCCTACACCCGAAACATCAACCTGAGCTACAAACCTTCACAAACCTTTCATAAACATAAAATAAGTGCATGTTTTTGATTGGTCTGTGGAAAGCATGCTGACTGTTGTATGAATTTATAAAGCAGATAAAATATATTGTAAGGAGAGTCCGTCCCCATGGGAAATGCCTTCTGAACACGTGCTAGAAGCAACCCGGAGTAAAAGGTGTCTGAGAACCATCTGCTCAGTAACAGGAACCTGGTGGTTGAATGACTGAAAGTTACTGTAACATGGAGCTGAGAAAACCATCTGATCACCCCCGAACGTATTGAATTTTGGAGCATATTTGAAGTACTGAATGGTCTCATGATGGATTTTAATTGTGTGTGATTTCAAAAACGTACATCTCTACTCTATCCTCTTACATGTTACACATTGGGGCACAGCCGTTATCCTGAATTGGGAATAAGTTGGAACATTATTTAAAACATTCCATAATTGTCATTCTCCAGAATATTCTATAAATATGGGGGGGGGGGGGGGGGGGGGTGGGATGAGAAAGGCAAGAGAGAAAGAGAGGGAAAGTGCTGCATGCAGTCGTGAGAGTGGTGGAGCATGAGCCTTGTTCGGGAGTCGGTGCTATAACAGATATACAGTGAGTGTGAACGAGCAGAGAAAGTATGGTGACCCTTATCCTGACAGAGTGGGGAAGGTTATTGATGCTTGTCCTGTTTTGCTGGACTTTTCTTCAGACCGCAAATACTGCTCTGAGGTCGGTGGCGAGCGCAGACCAGCTCGGTGGGTCTGGTAGTGTGATCCCTCTGGGAAGAGAATGGTCCCCTTTTGTACTAGCCCATCCACCAGGACCTCCAAGCTGCTGTCGACAAACCATGTTGTAATTTCCCCTTAGCTGCCATGCTCGGGGTAAACTGTGCAGGGCAGCTCCAAACTGAGATAGCGCAACTGTGTGCCCATTGACCTTTTACAGATGACCCCAGGGTGAGGAATCACGGAATATCCAAGGGCATCCGGGCGAGAGTGAGTACTTCCAGTCATGATGGGTGGGAGAATGTATGAGAGGGACACTATGGAGTGGGATGTGTAGTTAATGAGATGAGCTTGGTAAGATAGCACCAGAAAACTAGCTCGGCCTCGTGCAGACAACCCCCATGTCACACTTAATGAAAATGTCACTGAGACAGTTTTTTGTTAGATTCAGCCCAATAAGGCGAAGACTCTGCTGTCCTCACTCCCAGTTACAAAGCTGCAGAACAAATGCTCATCCAAAACTCTCCATCGCCTGAACTCGCAGCAATATTCCTTTCACTAATTCTTCATAATACTGACCCGTGTTGCATGATACTATCGAAATGTCTTCATTTCAGCATTCTGAAACCTGTGAACTTATCCTTCAATGACATTTTTCTCAGTCTCCCCCACTCTGCCTCCACTGCAAAACACACGCATTGACAGTCATACTGCACGAGTCTGCCAGTATGGCTGGCCATTTGGCCCAACTGGTCCATGCCAACTAAAATGTCCATCCACACTCACCGTATTTCCCTGCCCTTGCTCTGTACCCGTCTAATCCTTACCTATCTGTGCATTTGTCCAAATGCCTTTTCAATGTTGTTAT
Source organism: Chiloscyllium plagiosum (assembly GCF_004010195.1). NCBI lineage: Eukaryota > Metazoa > Chordata > Chondrichthyes > Orectolobiformes > Hemiscylliidae > Chiloscyllium > Chiloscyllium plagiosum. The sequence goes on along the minus strand of NW_025214476.1, from coordinate 25,904 downwards.
TGTACCCACCTCAATCATTTCCCTTGGCAGCTCAGTCCATATGCAGCTCTGTGTAAAAACGTTGCCCCTCAGGTTCCTTTTCACATATTTTTTCCTTTCCAAACATTAATGGATGTCCTCTAGTCCTCAATTCCCCTACCTTGGGAAAAAAATTGAAGTATTCACCCCATGCACGCCTCTCATGATTTTATAAGAGTTACACCTTGATAAGAACCCCCTCAGTTTCCGACGCTGCAAATAAATAAGTTTTAACCTGTCCAACCTTTGGCTATAACTTAGAGTCTTTAGCCCAGGAAATATCTTTGTAAATTTCTTCTACACTCTTTCTAGTTCAATAATATCCTTTCTAGAGCAAGGTGAAAAAAACTGAACACAATACTTCAACTGCAGCCTTACCAACATCCTGTACAACTGCAACATAACGTCGCAACGTCTGTACTCAATGTGCTGATGAAGGCCAATGTGCCAACAGCCTTCTTCACTGTCCTGTGTATCTGTGACTCAAATTTCAGATAACCGTGAACCTGATCTCAAAAGTCCTTTTGTTCCACTACACGCCTTAAGACCCTCTCATTCATCATTAAACTCCTACCTGGATTTGACTTTTCAAATTGCAAAACATCACACTTATCTATATTAAACTCCATTTGGTATTTCTCAGCCCACTTCCTCAGCTGACCAAGGTACTGCTGCAATTTCTGATAATGTTCCTCATTTAAATGATGCCTCCTAATTTAGTGTCATCTGCAAACTCACTAACCTTGCATTGTGCACTCTGGTCCAAATCATTGATATAGATAACAAACAGCTATGAGCCCAGGACCGACCACTGAGATACTCCACTAGTCACAGGCCTCCGGTCCGACAAGCATACCTCCACCATAGCCATTTGCTTCATAACGTCAAGCCAATTGTGTATCCAATTTGCCAGTTTACATTGGAGTCCATGCGATCTGACTTTCCAGAGCGGCCTACCATGTGGAACCTTATCAAAGGCCTTACTGAAATCCATATAGACTATGTCCACCACCCTGCCCTTGTCAACCTTCCTGGTAACTTCCTCAAAAACTCTAACAAAATTTGTAAGGCATGATCCGCCACGCACAAAGCTATGCTGACTGCTCCAAGTCAAACTCTGTTTTTCCAAATGCATGCATATCTTATATCTCTGAACCTTCTCAAGCGGTTTACCGAAACCAGATATGAAGCTTACTGGTCTATCTTTCCCAGGCTTTTCTTTGCAGCCCTTCTTGAATAAGGGCACGTTTGTTATCGCCCAGTCTTCCTGGACGTTGGCCCCTGAACTGTCTTCTCTCGCCTCTTGCTCTGGTCAGGACCAAGAGATTTATCTGACTTTATGCATTCTAATATGTCCATCAACATCTCTACTGTGATATTGACTGTACCAAGATATGACAACTAACCTCCCAAAGGTCACAGGTCTTCATGACTTTCTTTATGGTAAACACAGAGGGGGAATTGAGGACCTCAACCAGCTCTTGAGGTTTTACATATGCATGCCTATTTTGGATTTTAAGACGTCCTGTTCTCTCTCTGGTTGTTCGTTTTCTTTCTTATCCTGAATTTGGATTCACCCTAATCTGCTCAGCCAAGGCTATCTCATACCCCACTTTAGCCCTGCTGATTTCCTTCTTCAGTAAACTCCTGTATCCCCGTGTACCTCCAGAGCTTCCCTTGGTCCCAGCTGCCTGTACCTGAGCCACGCCTCCTTTTTTTCTGGTCAGAGCCTCAATATTCTTGTCATTCTCGGTTCTCTCTTCCAGCCTCACTTTCCCTTCACCCTCACAGGAACATGCAGACCTTGACCTCGAGCTATCTCACTTTTGAAGCCCTCCCACTTGCCCGGGATTCTTTTACTTCGAAACAAACTATTCTAATCATCCACTGCAATCCCCTGTCTAATTCCAACAAAATGCGCCTTGCCCCAATTTAGAACTTGAATCTGTGGACCAATTTTGTCCCTACCATAACTACTTTAAAATTAATACAGCTCCAATCACTTCCCGAGTGGGACCCTCTACATACTGCTTGTGGAAGCTTTCCTGAACGCACTTAACAAATTACATTCCATCTAAGTTCTTAACCCTCTGGAAGTCCCAGTCTCTGTTAGAAAAATTAAAATCACTTATTATGACAACCCTATTGCTCCTGCAAGTCTCGCCAGTCTCCCTGAATATTTGTTCCTCTAATTCCCATTGATTACTTGGAGGCTTATAGTGCAACCATTATAACATCACCATCCCCCTCTTACTTCTTTGCACCGTTCACAAAACCTCATTGGATATTATCTCAGTTATTTCAACTTTAAATGCTAGATTGATATGCGCCTTAATCAGAACTATTGGTACTTAAATTGTTTCAATTTACATCTCTTCCTCGCAGTGATTTTCACATTCGCAGCACCCCTTGTCAAGGCACAGTAGAGCTATGGAGTTGTAAATGGATGGGAGCTGCACATCCTGTCACTTTCAGCATTGGTTACATGTTTCTCCACACTGGGCAGTGATCTAACACAGTGTTATCGAACAATACAACAGTCTGGGTTTATATATGAATGAACCAGTGCGGTCTGTACATCTCCCCATGCTGGACATTTAGCCCAGGATTATAGATCAAGCATTGGTGTGGGCTGCACAGAATTCCACTGTGGACATTACTGAGTTGCATACAGCTGTACACTAGCCGGATCTATACAGTGCTCCATCCTGAAAGTATAATGGATGGGCTGGTTATGTGAGTTGGATTGCAAATGTGAGAGTACTAATCGTCTGGCAATGCTTTTATTTTGAGTTTTCATTCTTGTCATTGGACCCCTCAAATCCTGACTCATCCTGTTCGACCCATCCTTCTGGATGAGTCATGGTGAGTGTTGTTGCAGCATCTGGGTCTGCAACATGTCCAAGAAACGGAGCAGAGGCTGCAGAGAGGGGAGTCTCCGTAAAATGGAATGGGGGAATCACAATCAGATCAGCCGTGGTCTTAGTGAATGTTGGGGCAGGATTGAATGGACCACGAATGCAACTAACTCATATATTTCTGTTTCTTCCAAGAAAACCCCCCTTCTCTCCCAGTGTCCTATACTGGCGGAGAGGGAGTCGCCTCCTGCTGTTCTTGCATAACAGGATGCTGGGGCCTCACTAACCTCCAGATTTCCCTGTGCCCCAGTTTTGATCTCTGAGTGACTCCCTCCTTTCCCTGTGCCCCAGTCTCAAGCAGTTGAATGACTGCGTCCTGTTCCTGTGTCCCAGTCTTGGGCAGCTGAGTGACTGCCTCCTGATCCAAGGTTTGCGAAAGTAGATGTCCTCCTCCTTCTACTGACTAACAAGCTCCAATATCTCTGTGCTCACCTGCTGCTCCTGTGGAATGGAGTTGAGGGTCTGAATGGCCTCTTCACATTCCTTACCGCTTCTCTTGACTAAAAGCCTTTCCTCTGTTTCTGTAAAACACCATTAAAATCTGAATGATGTATTTTGTATTTTACTCTCAGCAATTGAGCAAACAAGCTGACTGACAGAATTCAGAAGCTGAGTAGCCTCCTCCTGTTCCTGTGTTATACACTCAAGAGACAGTAGAGTCTCAGAGATATACAGCATGGAAAAAGACCTTTCAGTCTGATCGTCCATACCGACCAAATATCCTAAATAAATCTCGTCCCCCTTGCCAGCATTTGGCCCATCTCCCTGCAAACACTTCCCATGCATGTATCCATCCAAATGCCTTTTAAATGGTGTAACTGTACCTGCCTCCACCACCTCTTTTGGCTGTTCAATCCATACACACAGCAGTCTCTGTGTGAAAATGTTGTCCCTCATGTCCCCTTTTAAATCTTTCTCCACTCACCTTAAAACTTTGTCTTCTAATTTTGGACTCGTATATCCTGGGAAAATACATTGACGGTTTACCTTATCTATGCCCCTCATTATTTTATAAACCTTTTTCAGGTCACCCCTCAGCCTCAACACTTGAAAATAGTCCCAGCCGATTCAAATTCTCTCTATAACGTTAACCCTCCAACACCTGCAACATCATTTTAAATCTCTTCTGTACCCTTTCAAGTTTGACAACACCTTTCCGACAGCAGGGAGACCAGGATTAAAGGGAGTATTACAAAAGTGGCCACACCAATGTCCTGGACAGGTGCAACATGTCATGCAAATGTTTAGACACAAAGCACACACCAATAAAGGGAAGATCGCCAAGTGCCTTCTTCACTGCGCTGTCTACCTGTGACAGCACTTTCAAGGAACGGAGAACCTGCACCACAAGGTGACACAGTAGCTCAGTGACTCGCATTGCTGCTTCAGAGCGCAGCGATCTGGGTTTAATTCCACCCTTGAATGACGGCCTGTGTGGAGTTTGCACATTCTCCTTGTGTCTGCATGAATTTCCTCCAAATGTTATGTTTTCCTCCGACAGTATAAAGATATACAGATAAGGGTAGATTGGCCATGCTAAATTGCGAAAGGTACCCAGGGATGTGTAGGCGAGGTGGATTAGCCATGGGAAATGCAGGCTCAGAGGGATAGGGTAGGGGTTTGTCCAATGTGATACTGTTTAGAAGGTCGGTGTGGCCTCGATGGGCCGAATAGCCTGTTTCCTTACTGTAGGGATTCGATAATTTCTATGGAGTTCTTCTTGATTGGCAGCTTTCGACAGGACCCTACCTTGCCTTGCCTTGATTTGTCTTACCAAAATGCTACACCTCACATTTAACTAAAATAAATCTGCCACTCCTCAGCTCACCTAAGCAAAGTCCCATTATAGTCTGAGAGTTATTCATCACTGTCGACTACACCTACCAATTTGGTATTATCTACAAACTTACTGACCATACTTCATCTACTCAAATGCAAATGATTTGTATAAGTGACAAAATGCAGTGGACACACTATTGATCTTTGCGGCACGCCACTGATCACAGGTCTCCAAGTTTAATGAACAAATGTCACTGTCACGCCCTGTCTCCAATATTCAAGAAAAATTTCGGTCTAAATGGCGAGCTCTCCCTGGACTCCAGGCAGTCTAACCTTGCTAACCGGTCTACCATGTTTTCTGATGTAATGACACTATGTTAGCAGCCCTCCAGTCTTTTGACACGTCACCTGTGGAAATCAATGTTACAAATGTGTCAGCAAAATGCTGAGCAATCTCTTTCCTACCTTCCCACAAACATCTGGGATACAACTGCTCAGGTCCCAGGGATTTGTTCACCTTTATGTGTTTTAAAGTGTTCAACGCCTCCTTGTAATATAGACACTTTTCAAGGTATCACTATATATTTCTTCATTCTCTCGCACTTGTAACCTCCTCCATATTAAATACTGAGGAGAAATACTTGTTTAGTATCCCTCCAATCTCCTGTGTTTCCACACATTGGTAGCCTTACTGATCTTTAAGAGGCCCAATTCTCCCCCTAGTTAATCTTTTGCCATTAAAGGATTTGTAGAATTTCTTCAATGCCTCGTTAACCCTATTTCTAAAGCCATCTCTTGTCCACATTTTTCTGGCCGATTTCCCCGTTGACTATATACTTGTTGTCCTTATACACCTCTCGGGATTCACTTGATCTCAGCTCTGTTTACCTGACATATGCCTCCTTCCTTACGTTGATCACAGCATCAATACTTCTACCCATCCAGCACTCCCTGCACCCACCAGCCTTGCCCCTCTCACTAATGGGAACACGTTGGCTCTGGACTCTCTGAAACCAAGTATTGATGGACTTGCATTTTCCAACCATCCCTTTCCCTGTGAATAGGGTATTCCACTCAGCTTTTCACAAGGCACGCCTAACACTTTCAAAATTGGCCTTGTTAAAAGTTAGAACTTTAATATTTACATCAGGTCTTTCCTCTTCCAAAACTAATTTGAAAATAATATTTATGCTTAACAGACTTGAAAATTAAATAAACACTTCCTGCCCCTCTGTCACAGGCTCGAGAGGCTGAATGGGCTCCTCGTGGCCCTCTGTAATACACTGGAAAGGCTGAATCGCCTCCTCCTATCCTTGTGTAACAGACCAGAGACATTAAATGACACAGCAACCCGTGGATTATGAGCAGCCATTGAACTGTATCTGATAGAGGTCCATCCCTTCCCAGTTACAGAAACACAAACAACACAATGTACTCCAGGTACCCTCTCAGTAACACCTCATACAGTTGCCGCGCCACATCTCTTCGTTTTGAATGATTCTGTTGGCAAAATGTGTCAATATTCTAGGTTTCCACCTTTTCAAGTAGCAACAGGCTAATATGGGCTGAATGGCCTTCTCTTATCCCTCTGTAAGATGCCTATAGGGACAGAATTGCTTCGGCCTGTTACTGAGCAGCAGTCTCAATGCTCTGTCTCAAGGATTTGATAACAGGGCATTAAAACCAGGAGTAGCCTCACACTGGTCAATAAGTACCGTAAATTGGGTTCAGGTATCTAGAAACTTACCCACTGAGTTTTTGTAAAGTAACCGATCTGTTATTTTATAATTGCCTCTTTTCATAAACAGAGCAGAACATATATAAACCCTTGCAGTGTCCTGTTAATACTCCCATAAAGAAGTTAAAAAAAAAAGATTTAAAAGGTTTAAAGATTCATGGTCCATCCCTCAGCAGCCCTCATTCATTCCATCCAAACCCAGTAAATGCTCCCTTTGAAAGTGATATGAAAAGCGATGTGTGGAACTGGTTAACTGAGCCTATTTGTTTAGTCGTGATTTGGAGATGCTGGTGTTGGATTTGGGTATCCAAAGTTAAAAATCACACAGCACCAGGTTGTAGTCCAATAGGTTTAATTGGAAGTACATTAGCTTTCGAACGCCACTCCTTCATCAGATGATAGTGGAGGACACACTTCTAAGGCACAGAATTTATAGCAAAGATTTACAGTGTGATATAACTGAAATTATCCATTGAAAGATACCTGGATTGTCTGTTGAGTCTTCCATCTGTTCGACTACCATGATAGTTTCATTTCTTTCATGTGTCAATCACAAAACCTTTTTCTTTTAAAGTTGCATTCTCAGGTTAGCTGTAACATTGAGTGATAGCTAGACAATATTTTGAAGGTGTTCGCCCCCGTGTTCTCTGTTTATACCATGATGTTCAGATTGATTCTAATCTGAAAAGTGAGATAACAGAGTTTTACATGAATTCATGCAGTTTTTGAGCTCAGAGGTTTCCACGAATTCATGTAGTTTTTAAGCAAAGTACAATGTAACTCTGCAAGTACAAATTTATCCAACAAAATATATGTGTGCATGTGGGTCTTTGCCTGTTTGTGTGTGCGTTTGTCTTGGTTGGGGGTTGTGAGTGTGAGAGTGACTCTGATCGGATGCCTGTGTGAGTGTGGGTGTCTGTAAGGGTGTGTGTGTCTGTGTACATGTGTGTCCGTATGTATGTGTGTGCATAGGAGTGCCTGTGTGTGTGTATATATATATATATATATATATATATATATATATATATATACACAGTGCAATGGTGGTCACCTGGAATGTGACGTGAACCTAATGTCCCGGTTGAGGCCCTCCCTATGGGTCCCGAAATTATTTATCAGCCTCTGCTCGGCCACTGTTTGCTGCTGCCTGTCCCGAAGTCCACCTTGAAGGATGGTCGCCAGAAGGTCCGAAGTTTAATGTCCTGGACCACTGAAGTGTTCCCCAACTGGATGCGAACACTCATGTCTGTTGATTATTGTGCAGTGCCCATTCATCTATTGTCGTAGCCTTTGCTCAGTTTCCCAGTGTTTGTTCAGTGACGCTTAATGCCAATCTCCATGGATTCTAATTATTCCAGTGGAGGGTTTCCATCTTTAAATGATAAGTAGGCGCCGTTCAATGTGTTATCCCATAACATGGGCGGGAACATCACCGACAGCACTGACAGAGATCAACAGATTTAGAGAGAGGGCGCGGAGAGTTCAGAATCTAAGAACATTAGACTGGCATGTTCCAACAATGTATCAGAATCTGGGAATATTAGACTGGCATGTTCCAACAGTAGACAGGAGCTTATCCAATTATGTTTGGTATCTTTCTCTTTTTTATTGCTGGTCATTATCATCGCGGATCTATTACGCTCTTCTCATTACTCAATATTTTTATTATCCTTTCCTGGCTATCGTTGGTGTTCCTGGTAAGTATCACTGTCCAGTTTTTTTTTCTATAAAACAGTTATGACTGTATTACTGTTCTTTTATATAGTCTATACTTCTTGTCACTATTATTTTTCTGTTGAAACTCTCAATCCAGATATTCACTCTACAGAACACTACTAACTACGTCAATGATCATGTTCAATTACTGTCTCCCTCTCTGAGTTAGCATTGTTACTCTCTATGTTGACCTACTCATTTCAGCGGAGAACTTCAATTTATTGTATCATGGCCTTTTTTATTTAAGTATTAACAGCATGGAGGTCACTTTCTACTGTTCTGGTTACAAACTCCACTTCCTTCCACTGTTTCCATCCCACCCCTGGCCAATATCTACAGCTGAAGCAGACAAGTCACAACTGTGGGGGATCCCTTTGATTATGTACTCACTCTTGACACCATTCCCTGACCATTTCTAACTTCAAATACTCACCATTCCAGAATATATCTCACTGGTTTAGTCCATCTGCTGTTTGAACCTTGAGCTATGAAGCACAATCTTAATGAAGCCAATAATCAGCTGCTGACGCTCCCGGCTTCAAACCTGCCGAAGCAAATCTGATTCGAACTCACACCAAACTCCCATCCATCTGTCATTCATGTGCACGCGGATATATATTGCTATTGCGTCTGGCAATGTCTTTATTTTAACATTCTCAAACACTTTACCTTATCTGTCCATGAAACTTCTCTCGTTCTCTCTCTGTCGATTAACACAATGCCTGCCAGCTGTTCTTATTGGAAATAGTTTCCTCCATGTGCGTTCCTTCTCAACCAATGAGTTTCGCATTCAACCACGCCAATCGTGCGCACACACACGCACTCTCTCTCTCAGTCTCTGATGAATACACACAAAGGCAGAGAGAGCAAACCTTCCCATTGTAGGCAGTCATCTAATGCGAGTATAGTTAGCATATGATAGTAAAGTTTGCAATACTCTCATGCTGGGCAGATAGTGCAGTTTACTGAGCAACACACTAGCATGGTCTGCACAGCTCTCCATGCTGGGCTGTCATCTTGTCCCAGTTTATGTTGTTTGTGGTGTTCTGTGAAGAAGATTCAGAATTTGATGTAACAAACCATTTCAGCTAATCTGACAATGTCTTTATTAAATGTTCTCATTCTTATAATTTTACACACAAAGATCTCATTTCTCCTGCTTGTCTCACTGCCCTGACTGTTTCCACATATTTCCACCACATCTTTTCATTTAATTAACTGGCTGTTTCTGTCTTTAATGTGAATCTCTCTGCCCCTTTGTATCTTTCCCTGGCCTTGGGTTTTGGCCTCCCTAGTGTATCGAGTGCTGGCATTGTGTAGTTCAGAAATAATGAAATGGGGTGTGTCAAGCTGTTGTTCACTTTCTGGTATGTCTCATGTGACGGTCCATGGACAGGCATATTTCAGAAGTTATGAGAAACATCCTTTTAACTTGATCTGTACCTGTGGCTGTCCCTCTCAGGTGACCTTGCGGTCAGTAACACGCGGAAGCCCACTGAGTAAAAGACCAGGCATCTAAATTGCCTGACAATGCTGTCACTTTTTTAATAAAAGGTTATTTTCTCCTTTATATAGAAAGAGGTCTTAAAGGCCAAACTTCCTACTGAAAACGGCACAAGTAAATAACTTGCGGGGCTTTTAGGGTTTTTAATAAATAGTGACAACAATGGCCAGCTCGCACAGACCAGGCTTTCTAGGTTTCTTTTTATTGTAGCCATAAGAATCACCAGGTGCTTGCGGTCCCAGAAGGGTTGTAAGTTTTAGTAAATTATCCCTAGCTGCTATTCTCTCTGGAACCTAACTTGATGCTGTTTCCTCCTGGATTGGAGAACTGTATGCAAGAATGCATGTCTGAATGTTCCTTTTTGCCAAGGGGTGTGTTTAGGTGATTTTAGTATATTGGAACAGTTCATTTGTAGAAGGTACATTTGGATCCATTATTCGGTTAATGGTTTGTCTATAGCAAACTGAGGACTCTTGTCCGGTTCTAAATCGATAACACCAAATTGGGTTTAGAATTTGCAAACAGACCATTCGACCCAACAAGTCCACACCGACCATCCGAGGAGTGACCGACCCAGACCCATTCCTCTACCCTATTATTGCACATTTACCCCGACTAAGGCGCCTAACCCACACATCCCTGAAAACTATGAACAAGTTAGTATGGACAATTCACCTGACATTCATATCTTTGGATTGTGGGAGGAAACCAAAGCATCCAGAATAAGCTCATGCAGACACTGGAGAGTATGCACCAGGAGGCTATTGGGTTCAAAGGTCTCATGTGGTAGTTGTCAGTGTCTTTTTTCCCGGAAGTTCTATTCGATTGGATTGAACAGTGTTTTGTGTATAAAGATTCAGTCACTAAGAGGTCTCTGGTATGGAAAAATGAAGGTGGGAGTTTTACAGAAGGTAATGAAGGCAAAGCTGTAGGAATTAACAGACAAGCTGGAGTTGGGGTTGCGTTTGTTTGTGAGAAAATGAGAGATAATTACTGCTATAGCTCGGCAATTACATTTGGTGGAACCGCCATCAGACTCTTTGGAAATGGCTGGAATTCAATTTCAATGAGACACTTTGAACATGAGAAGGAATTGAAACAGTTTGAATTATGATGAAAAGTAGAAATAAAAGAAAAGGAAA
>NW_025214476.1:0-14680 GCF_004010195.1 Chiloscyllium plagiosum | reverse complement strand
TGACACGTTGTGGAGACTTGGATGAAGAAAGACAAAGGCATTCTGTGGCAGGAGTAAAATGAATGAAATCGAAACTAGTTGTGAGCATTTGTACGCTCAGAGTCAATGTAATATATATGCATTTCAGTCTACTAATAGTGGAAGATTATGAGGTCTAAAGTGAATCCACCTTTGTATATTGATGGATCATTTTATTGAAGATGGAGTCGCGAAGATACTATCACTAAAAAGGTTATTTCCTCTTGTTTTTTTTTGAAGAGAGGTTTTCAAGGCAGAGATGCAGAAATGCTGTCTGAAAACAGTTAAAGTAAATAACTGAGAAAGCCTTTAGGTTTCATTAAAACGGTGGTATGACTGGAAGGGCAGTGGCCAGCTCTCCCAGACCAGCTTTCCTCGTTTTGTTTTTAGCTGCAGCATTCAGAAGCTGCTGAGGATCCCAGAAGGGTTGGAAGTTTCAATACGTGATCCCCAGCTGATTTTCTCTCTGAGATCTCTGTTGACGTTGATTCCTCCTGGATTGGAAAGCTGCTGTAAGGATCTGTATTTGAATATATTTTGCGCAAAGCAGTGTATACCAAGAAGGTACGGTATCTATTGTTTGTGTAAGTGTTCCAACATATAAGCTATCCCAAAAGATTCTTTTCTTTGATTGTATTTTAACTAAAGCATTTTAGTAGATTATATTTTGCTTAATGTCGAGTGTTTTGACCAGTCACAACATATCTGTAAGGCACACCTTCCATCTATATTCAAAATACGGAAAGGTTTAGATCTAAACGGCTTTCTTCCAATATTTTGCGGGGATCTGGTCTGGTTCATAACACTTGTACCGAGGGATCTCTGACTGGCTCCTGTAATTGAAAATTTAGTGTAGGGGCAGGGGATGTTTTGCTCGAGGTTGTGCTGTAAGTTGCCTCAGACATTCAGGGAGACCTGAGGATTTGGCGACCCAACTCTGGATGGGGCAGCATCCGAGCGTGCAATATGAACAACAAATTGAGCAGAGGCTGCAGAGAGGGGAAGCTCTGAAACCACGAGTGAGTGTGTGTGGGGAAAGGGATCTGCTGTATCCCCGGGTTTTCCAGGACCAGCTTCCCAAACTCCACTTAACCCAGGAGCAGAGTTGAGGGACATTGATTGAACAAGGAGCTGGTCGCAGAGCGGTGTCACCTCCTTCAACACGACCTGCAGCTTCACACCAGGGGGAGGATGGTGCTGCCAGTGGCTGTGAGGGTCACTGTTTCATTCAGCTTCTACGATCCAGAACTTTCCAGGCAGGACTAGGTGACATTTCCAACATTTCCCAGTATCTCAACATCAATGTTAACCATTCGATGATGGAGGATATATATGATGGATGAGAAGTATTGTTTCTCCCTCAGCAGGGGGCTGCCAGGTGTATTCAGTATAGTGGGATTCCCGATGGCATCTGCAGAGTACCCATGTCAATGGGGAGAGGTAGAGGAACTGAAGAAGCTCTCTCTCTCTATTAACGTTACAGTGTGCCCATGCACAGTACATCATGTTGGTGAATACCCTCTGCCCTGGCAGCAGTCACGGCCTCTTCATTCAGACGCAGTCAGCCATTCCCATCGTCATCGGGTCTCCACGTAGAAAGACATGAATATATCTTGGATAAAGGATGTCCCCTTGATGCACGTTTCAAAACACCATCCCCACCGCCAATCAACCACATCAAAGTATTCCATGTGCACGGAGAGCAAAAGGGTCACATGCAGTGTCTGGGAGCTGACATCAGGGATGGAGAAAAACCTCCCATATCTGAACGGATTTGAGTGAACCCCCTAGTACACAGTATCATTAAGTACTGTAATCCGTCTCCATTTCAGGAACATATTGCTTTCTATTACTCCTGTAAATGAAATGACAGGTTATATCATCTTAAATTCCACCTTCCAAACTATTATCAATTGCCTTTACCTCTCTGAATCTATTTGCAGACTCTCCACGTTCTCTTGATAATTTAATCTCTTGCTTACCACAGCGACATCACCAAACTCAGCTTCTGTATATCTGTTCCATCCTCCTGATCATTAATATAGATTGTAAATACTTGAGAACCCAGCGCTGGTCACTGTGTGACCCTACTGGTTACGTTCTCTCTAACTGATTGAGACTGATTTATCCTGAGTGTCTGCATCCTGTATGATACCCAGTCCTCTCCCATTCCTGTCCAGCACAGTCGAAGAGTTGAAGAAGAACAAGGAGCATCTGTGAGGAATCCAACCCCTCGATGAGGCTGATATCATCGCGGCCTCTGTTCCACTTTCCTGCCATCTCTCCATCTTAAAACTCTCGTCTATTGTTGCAGATTGCGCCACATGAAAAAAAATCCACTCCACATCGATACTTTCAATTACATTTAGCATTTTACAGACCTTAATGAGATCTCCTTTAATTCTTATAAACTCGAGAGTATAGGCCTAAACTGCTCAACTTCTCTTCTTAAGACAAATATAGAGTCAATCTAATAAGGCTCTTCTGAATTGCCTCCAATGGAAATACTTCATTCTGCAGGACACTCAAACTGTACTCCTGTTGCAGACTCATTAATGCCTTGCATAGCTGCACCAACACTCCCTACCTTTCTACTCTATGCTTTTATAAAGAAACGCTAAAATTATGCTTTCATTTCTCATTACTTACAGTACCCGCAGGCATGTTTTCTGTGATATGCAAGCAGACACCCAGATCCCTCTGCACCTAACCACTTTGAAAATTTATCTCCAATTTGGATAATAATTTGTCTTTCTATTATACTGGCCAACTTGAATAGCCCATATTTATTCACTTTAATTTTCCTTGCCAAATGTTTGCCCATTCATCCAACCTATCCATATAGTTTTAAATCTCTTGCATCATCATTCCGAAGTAATTTCCTACCAATGTTAGTGTCATCTGAAAATGTGGCACCGTATTTTCTATCCCGTCAACCGAGTACAGTACTACCATCGATCGCAAATGATTGAGGCATGAGTACTGAAATCAATGGCACCCCACAAATTGCATTTGCCAAAAGAAAATGACACATTTATTCCATCTGACTCCATTTTGTTGGTTAACCAATCCTCCATCCAACCTAATAAATTACTCCTAAACCCATGTTGTCTGATCTCACCATTTACTCTTTGCACAAGCGAAATATCCGATGCCTTCAGGAAGACCAGATATGTTCCATCTCCAGGATTCCCACGATCCATATTGTTTGTGACACTTCAAATAACTCAAGCAAACAATTCAAACACGATTTAGCCTTCGTAAAACCATGTTGACCCTGACGAATTGTGGTTTAACTTTGCAAATGTCCTGAACAATGGACTCTAACAATTTGCCTTAAATTACAATAGTTTATTGTTACACTTTAGTCCCTAATGTATACCATTATTATAAGCTCTTCCCTTTCGAAACCCTTTGCGTTTACTTTGAATTCCTATTTAATGGGCAAACGTTTTAAAGAGATCTGATCCAAATGCTGTGTAAGAGCCATATGTGGCTGAATGGACTCATCATCCTGCTGGTGTCCAGAATCGATGGGCTGATGTCTTTCTGGTGTTCCCATGTTGTCGTCTCCAAGGTCAGAATGACCTCTTCCTGTTGATGCTTTAGAGGAGTGGGAGATTATGGAATCTTCCTGTTGCTGTGTAATATTTTGATGGGCTGATAGGTCTTCTCATACTTCCCCATAACAGGTGGAAATACTGAATGGTCTCCTCATGTATCCCAGAGATGGGACCGAGGCATTGATTGGTCTTCTCTTGTTCCCATACAACAGACACGTGTCTAAATTGCCTCTTCCTTTCTCATGGAAGAAGTCTCAGATAGTGTTTATCCTTATCCAATTCCCTTGCAATAAGTTAGGTGGGTCTGAATGGCCTCTTGTTATCCCAGTGTAACAATCTCCAGTCACTGTGTGATCTCTTCCAATTCCTATGTTACATATTTGAGGAGGCTGAATGGACTGATCTCGTTGCTGTTTAACAGGATGCTCGTGCTGCATGGCGTACTGTTATAGGCTCGAGTGGCTGATTGGCCTCCTTCTATAAATGTATATCAGGGTCCAGGGGCTGAATAGCCTCGTCCTGTTTTGGTGTAACAGGTTCGAAGGCCTGAATATCCTCCTGTTGTTCCTGTATAACTGGAGAACGGAATGGATTCCTCCACTATCTATGTAATTCGCTTCACTTGTTAACTCCTTCTGTCTTCTATGTTCAAATACGATCATCTTCAATTTATCTAAACTCCAATGGCTACTGGGTCAACCTGATACCCTTTCGTTATAAGCTAGCACCTTCATTGCAGGAATCAGTTGAGGGAACCATCTCTTAGCTGCTTCCAATATAACAACATCCTTTCTTCAGAGAAGAGGCTAAATCTGTACATACTACTCCAGATGTGATCTCTCTGTACAGCAGCAGCAACACTTTACCAGCCTGCTGTAAAGTTCCCACCCAGGTTATAGCTGTCCCAGCTCTCTGGGCGAATACAGAGCATTGTTGGAAGATCATTGTCCTTCCCTACTCCGTCAGAATAACGGGAGATCTGGGGAAATTAAAGTTTGAGAAGATCATAAATGATGTGGCGAGATGATCCTACCATTAATCTCCCCAGAGCCCACGTCGTCCAGATTCCACAGAATCTATAAAGGTGGAGCACAAAAACAGCAAGGAGGAGCAAACATTGATGGTTGTTATATATCAAAGTGAAAGCCGCAATACAAATGCTGGACATGTTATAAAACAGGAAATGATATATACACATTTGTGGATACTGCAGTAATAATGTACTGTTTACATTATATCTAAACTGTGTTAACCCAATTGAATGCTAATGGTGGGAAAAATGGATTTTATGACCACGTGTGAGATGGTTTACATGAACATTATGTCGAGCACTGAGCTCGAGAGCAGGTTATTTAGGAATTGGTGTTGAGTGATCCGAAGAGCTAATTGAAAATTTTGCTGTAAAGGACCTTTTGGGAGCCGTGACCACAATGTATTGGTTTTCTTTTATGCTGTTTGAGTACATGACAGTTTTTGTTTTATTTGCAGTAACCGTTATAAATCTGAGTCATGCAAGCCAGGAAGGTGTGAGGAGAAATTGGGGACGACAGATGCTGGAGATCAGAATCGAAGAGTGTGGTGCTGGAAAAGCGCAGTCAGGCAGCATACTAAGAGTAGATAAATGTATGTTTCGGGCATAAGCCCTTCATCAGGAATGAAGCTTCTGGGCCAAGGGGGTGAGGGTAAATGAGAAGGGGGAGAGGCAGGGGGGAGGTAGCTGTGATTGTGATAAGTAGATGAAGGTGGGGTTGTAAGTGCTAGGTGACGAAGGGAGACAGAACGCCTCATCTACTGCATCCATTAAACCCAATGTGGTTTTCTCTACATTGGCAAAGCAGGAGGTCAACTTGTGGATCATTTCAGAGAACATCTCTGGGACAGCCACATTCAACAAATCCATCACCTTTTGGCTGAGCACTTCAATTCCCCTTCCCACTCTGCCAAGGACATGAGGATCCTGGGCCTGCTCCATCGCCAAACCCGAGCCACCAGAAGCCTGGAGGAACAAAGCCTCCTCTTCTGCCTTTGGACCCTCCAACCACAGGGGATCATAGTGGATTCCACCATTTTCCCTAATCCCACCTTATCCTACTCCAAACTTCCAAATCAGCAAAGCCCTTTTGAACGTTCCTATGTGTTCACCTTCCTCCCTATCAATCTGGTCCACGCTCCTTCCTCTCCGACTATCACTTTCAACCCCACCTTCATCTTCCTATTAGATTAAAGGAGGCAGCTTAGAAAAATGCCAAGTGTTGCAGAAAGCCAGTGGATTCAAAGAGATATAGGACCCAGCAAAGGATGACCAAGAAACTGAGAAGAAAATCTAAAAGATAAAAAGCGTGCAAATGAAAGAAAAACATAAAGACTGCTAAAAAGCATCTATCAATGTATGAAAAAAAATAAAAACAAAGTCAAATGTGGAACAGTTGGTGTGCGTTCAGGATAATTTATTGCAGAGAACAGAGAAATCGCAGGGAAAAGAAAAAGTTTCTTTGTGTCTATCTTCATGGAAGAATGTCCAGAAATACTTCCAGAAATTCCAAGTGACCATGGGACTTGTGTAAGTAAAGTCTAAGACCTTTCTTATCAATGTTGAGGTCATCTTTGAAAAGATGGTTGGATTGGGTATTTATAAATCTGACAGACTAGATGTACTTCATACAAGAATTTCAGAGGAAGCAGCAATAGACATGTTGATTGCATCACAGATTTTCACTTTATTTTCCAACACATTCCCGAAAGGCATTTAGCAAGGCAAAGGTTATAAATATTGTCCAACAGTTTAAGAAAAGATGAATTTGGAGAATGGTGAACGACAGACCAGTTATCTTGTCATCTGCAGTCAGGTATCTGTTGGACTCGATTACAAAGAACATGCTACTAGATATTTAGAAGGTAATAACATAACTGGGGAGTGTGAGAATGTACCGATGAAAGGAAAACCAGAAGTGGCAAACATATTTTTGGAATGGTTTGAAGATGATTATTTTGGACAAAGGCAATGATGAACCATTGGATAACGTATAGTTGAATATTCATGAACTTTTTTTAAAGACCTCACACAGCAAGTTCATAAGAAAAATTAAAGCGAGAGGTATTGGGAAGAACATATGCAAATGGGAAAATAAAAATTAGGTTTACATTCATGTGAATGTAATTGGAAGATAGAGGATGTCGTGCAAACGTTGCATCGAGCGTTGTTGAGACTAAACGTAGAATATTGTGTATCGTTCAGAGTCCCAATCTAAGAAAGAATATATTGACTACAGAGGAACTTTAAAAGGTAATATCCAGATTAATCCATAAAATGGCAAGATTATCTGATGGGGAACCTCAGCCTGTAATCTCGAGTTTCAAAACATGAGAGTTGATTGTAGTGAATCTTAGAAACATCGAAAGGACTGAATAACAGCGGGACATGAAGAAATACAAGTAGGCGAGATCAGGAAGAATCCCACGGTATTCTACACGGACAAGTAGAACAGAATAATCAGCAAACAGTTAGTGTCCATTCGAAACCAAAAGGGCAATCTGTGTGTCAAGCTGGAGAACATTGATGGATTGTTCCATGAGATCTCCACACCTATTTTACTTGGGAGAAGGAGGATGCAGGTACAGAATTCAAGAAGATGGACTAGGAAGCTCTTGAAAAGATTGATGTAAAATACGAGCAGGGATTTGAGGTTTTGTTCTGTACAAATTTGGACCAATCTCCATGTCTGAATGAGTTGTATCACAGGCGGCTGTTGGGGTCAAAGGAGGAAAGACCCTGACTGAATATTTTAATTAGAATCTGACCATAGGGGAGGTGCCAGAGAACTGGAGAACTGCTAATACGATTCCACCTCACAGTTAGGGTGGGAGAGATAGACCAGGGAACTATAGACGAGCGAGTATTAGATCACTGTTAAGGAAACTACTAGATAAAATAGGGAAGGAGACAATCGAACTCCAATCAGAGTTCACAAGGTTTGATCAGGGATAATCATCATGACTTTATCAGGAGGAAGTCACATCCAATGGATTTGATTGAATTAGTTTGAGGAGGTCGATTATTTAGTTTTGTAGGAAGGCCTTTGACAAATTTCCACCTGGGAAACTGAAACATATAGTAAAATCTCACAATATGGTGGATAACTTGACAAGTTACAATGAAAATTGTCTTAGTAGCAGGAAACAGATGGTGGTGGGAGAAGGCTGTTTGTGTGACTGGAGACCAGTGTCCCCTGGTGTACCACAGAGATCAGTGTTGTGTCCCTTATTGTTTTTGTTATTCATAACAAAATATAGATCTGAATGTGGATGGGGCTAGGTGGAGACTGAGGAAGGTGTGATAAGTAAGAGTATGTTTGACATAAAGATTGCCTGGGTGGTTAGCAGTGAGGGGGAAGGCCTTAAGTTACAGAAAAATGCAGATGGAATGGTCAGATGGGCACATCAATGGCAGATAGAATGTAACCCTGATAAATATGTGCTGATTCACTTTGGGAGATGGAATCAGGCAGGGGAGGACTCAATGAATGGCAGCACATTGGGAAGCTCAGATTGTGCTTCTCCACACATCCCTGAATGTGACTGGACAGGTTAATGCTTAAAAATGTGTTGCTGGAAAAGCGCAGCAGGTCAGGCAGCATCAAAGGAGCAGGAGAATCGATGTTTCGGGCAGATTCCTGAAGAAGGCTTTTGCCCGAAACGTTGATTCTGCTGCTCCTTTGATGCTGCCTGACCTGCTGCGCTTTTCCAGCTGTACATTTTTTAAGCTCTGATCTCCAGCATCTGCATTCCTCACTTTCTCCTGGACAGGTTAATGGACTAGTTAAGAATTGGACCTTGGATATAGCGATGCCGAATCAGGGTGTAGATTATAAGAGCAATACAGGGCTTTGGTTCGGCCAAAATGGAGTACTGTATGTCGCTCCGGGAACCATATTACAGGAAGGATGTGATTGCTCTGGAGGGGGTGCAGAGGTGATTCACCAGGATGTTCCCTGGGATGGAGCATATCAGCTATGGAGAGAGGCTGGATAAGCTCGGTTGTTTAGTTTGGAGCAGAGAAAGCTGAGGAATCAGTGATTCAGAAGGATAAGATGATAAGCGACACGGACAGAGTGGATAGACAGCAGCTGTTCCTTTTAGTGAGAGGGTCAAGAACAAAGGAGCACACTTTTAAAGTGAAGAGTTTGAGGTTCAGAGATGATTTAAACATTTTCTCACCTCGAGGTGTGGGGTTCTACTATCATTTCCTGAGAGGGGAATGATCACCTCACAATCGTTAAAAAGTACTTTGACGAGCAATTGGAAGTGTCATAACATTTCAGGCTATGGGCCTGGTGTAGGAAAGTGGGACAGTATAGATCTTGCTGTATTTCTGTTGGCACAGAGTCTATGTCCCTGTGAGTGTAAGGTGTGGAAGGTCAATTATTGAGCAGTTTAAGGCAGGAATTGATGGATTTCTGAAGAGTTATATTCATAAGGGCTATAAGAGTGAACTGTATTAGCTTGTTAAATTATGTCAATGTGAGAAATATGAGAAAACAAGTGCAGTTTCCTTACAGTTTTAGACAAGAGAATGGAGAATGGGAACAGGGAAATGGCAGAACTATGAAGCCACTACTTCAGTTCTGTCTTCACAAAACTTTCTAACAATACAAGGAAAACCACTTCTGGTGTGGAAAAATGATGGAGTACATGAAACAATAAACATAGTAAGTAAATGGTTTCGCAGAAAGTATTGTGGCTGAAAGTAATGGTCATAGACAACACTAACATAGATTTATGAAATGGGAATTATGTTTGAGAAACAGACTGGAAGACAAATGAAAGGGAAGAAATGGATGTAAAACATTTTGATTTTTAGGAAAATGTTGGTAAAGCTCCAAGCCCAATTTGCAAAATCAAATCTGAGTGGATTGGGGCTAATATATGGACATGTTTCTAGAATGGGACAGCTGGCAGGAAACAGTGAGTAGAAATAAACAGCCTCGTCAAGTAATAGCCTGACATTTTCTGAAAGGTATGATTCTGTGAGCATGACTATGTCCCAGACTCCCCATCACCTTCCCCGGATATCTCCTGTCTCATCAGCAGGACGGACACAGCAGAAGTGGCGGTACAGTGGATACAGTTGGAAGGGAATTGCTCTTGGAGTCCTCAACAGTGACTCAGTTTCCCATGAATTCTCATGGCATTAGTTTGCACACGGGAAAGGAAACCTCCTGCTGATTACCATATACCAGCCTCTCTCAACTGATGAATCAGTCCTCCTCGATGCTGACCAACACTTGGAGGATGCACTGAGGGTAGCACGGACGCAAGAAGTACTCTGGGTGGGGGATTTCAATGTTCACCACCAACGGTATCTCAGCTACAGCATTACTGATCGAGCTGGCCGGGTCCTAAAGGATATAACTGGCGGCAGGTGGTGAAGGAACCAACAAGAGGAAAATACATACTTGACCACAGCCTTCCTCATCTGCGAGTTGCAGAAGCATCTGTCCATAACAGTATCGGTAAGAAAGACCACCGCATAGTCATTGTGGAGACAAAGTCACACCTGCATATTGAGAATAACCTCCAACATTTTGAGTGGTCCTATCACGGTGCTTAATAGGTCAGACTTCGAACAGATCTAGCAGCTCAAATCTGGGTGTCCATAAGGTGTTGTGGGTCATTAATAGCAGTGGGATTGTACTCCCGCACAACCTCATGGCCTGGCATATCCCCTTCGCAACAATTACCATCAATCCAGAGGATCAACATTGGTTCAATGGAGTGTGCAGGATGGCAGGAGTAGCGCCAGGCATACCTGACAATGAGGTGTCAGCCTGGTGAAGCCACCAAACAGGACAACGTGTGTGCCTAACAACAGAAGCAGTAAGTGATAAACAGATCTAAGTGATCCCACAAGCAACGGTTCAGATCTAAGCTCTGCAGTCCTTCCACATCTAGCCGAGAAACATTGGGGACAATTAAACAATTCACTGGAGGAAGAGATTCCACAAATAACCCCTTCCTCAATGATGGAAGAGCCCAGCACTTCAGTGTATAAGATAAGACTGATGCATTCGCAACAATCTTCAATCAGAAGTGCTGAGTGGATGATCCATTTCAGCCCCCTCCAGTGGTCCTCAGCAAGTTAGTTACCAGTCATCAACCAATTCGATTCAGTCCACGCGATATCCAGAAATGGTTGGAGATACTGGATACTCCCTAGGGTCCATAATCTGACAACATTCTGGCAATAGTACAGAATACTTGTGCTCCATAACTTGCCACTCCCCGAGACAAACTGTTTAAATACAGTTACAACAATGGCTTTCCCCGATTATGTCGAAAATTACCCAATTATCTCCTGTATACAAAAAGCAAAACAACTCCAATCCGGCCAATTACCACTTCATCAGTCTACTGTCGATCATCAGTAAAGTGGTAGAAGGTATCAGTGCTTTTAAGCAGCACCTGCTCAACAATAACCTGCTCAATGACGACCAGTTTGGGCTCCACCAGGGCCACTCAGCTCCTGGCCTCATTACCGTTGTCAAACATGGATAACAGAGCTGAATTACAGAAGTGGGGTGATAGTGACAGCCCTTCAAATCAAGGCTGAATTCGACCCAGTATGGTATCAAGGGGCCTTAGCAACACTGGAATCAATGGGTATCAGAGG
The DNA here is from genome assembly GCF_004010195.1 of Chiloscyllium plagiosum. NCBI lineage: Eukaryota > Metazoa > Chordata > Chondrichthyes > Orectolobiformes > Hemiscylliidae > Chiloscyllium > Chiloscyllium plagiosum. The sequence continues at coordinate 3,433 of NW_025214476.1, read as the reverse complement.
CAAACTCCCCGTTGGTTAGAATCGTATCTGACACATAGGAAGGTGGTCATGGTTGATAAAGGTCAGTCAACTCAGCTCCAAGTCTGCAGGAGTCCCTCGAGCCGTGGCCGAAAACTTCTTCAGGGCTGCTTCATCAATGACCTTCCCTCCATTTTAAGGTGAGAAGTGGGGATGTTCGCCAATGATTGTACAATGTTCTGCAACATTTGTGGCTCCTCAAATACTGAAGCAGTCCATGTTCAAATGCGACAAGATCTGGACAGTATCCAGGCTGGCAAGTGGCAAGTAATATTTAGGCCACACAAATGCCAGACCGTGACCATCACCAATAAAATACAATCTAACCTGCCCCTTGGTATTCAATGGTGTTACTATCACTGAATCCCCCAGTACCAAAGTCCTGATGGGTAATCATTGCTCAAAAACTCACTGGTCTCGCCACATAAACACAGTAACTACAAGAACAGGTCAGGAGCTAGGAATACTGTGGCGAGTAACTCACATCCTGATTTCCAAAAGTCTGTCCATCATCTACAATGCATAAGTCGGAAGTGTGATAGAAGACTTCCAATTTGCCTGGATGAGTGCAGCTCCAACAACAATCAAGAAGCTTTATACCATCCAGGACAAAGCAACCAGTTTGATTGTACCTTCATCCACAATGCTCCACCATCAATGCTCAGCAGCAGAAGCAGTGTTTTACTATCTACATGCTGCAGTGAAATGATTCACCAAAGATCCTCAGAGACCACCTTCCCAACTCACGACTATGTCTATCTCGAAGGACAAGGGCTGCAGATGTATGGAAATACCATCATCTTTAGGTTCCCTCCAAGCCATTCACCATCCTGACTTGGAAATATATCACCGCTCCTTCACAGTCACTGGTTCAGAATCCTGGAATTCCCTCCCTAATGGCATTGGAGGTCAATCACAGGAGGTGGACTGCAGCATTCATCAAGGCAGCTCACCACCACCTTCTCAAGGGCAACTAGGGTCAGGTAATAAATGCTGGCCCAGCCAATGACACCCAGATTCACGAAATAAATAAATAGAAATTAACAGAGGAAGTTTGCTGAGGTGTCACAGGGATCAGTGCCTGGCGCCCAGGTGTTCACAATGCCCTTTAAACATTTGGTTGCTGGAATCAGATACAATATATCTTTGTCTGCTGACAGCAGTAACCGATGTGGGATTGTGAGTGGGTGAGGAGTTTGTAAAAAAGCACCGAGAAGACTAAGACAAGTGGAGTGAATGGGTAAATACGTGACAGATGGAGAACAATGTGGATAGAGGTGACGGTGTGCCCTTTGGTGGAAACGATAAATTGGCAGCCTGCCATTTGAAAGGGATTGGTTGAAACATGTTGATTTACAAAGGAACGTATGCTCCTTTTTGTTGTTTCCTTCTGCATAAACCTCCGAGGCCCATGCAGCGCAGTGAGTTCTGTAACCAGAAGTCAATACTGGGCATGGCATTGGCACGCTGACTAGTGTACATAGAACCAGCAAGTGGGGAGCTATAAAATTGAAAAGGATCTGGATCTCCTTGTACACCAGTCACTGAAAGCAATATTGCAGGACAGAAAACAGTTAAGAAGATAAATGGTGTGCTGACCTTCATTTCAGGGGGATGTGATTCCAGGAGAAAGGGTGTCTTACTGCAGATATACAGGGCCTTGGTGAGACATCATTTCAAACATTGTGCAGTATTGTGGACAGTTCTTATCTCCATACCGAATAAAGGACAAACCTGACATTGAGAGAGAGCAGTGAAGGATGACCAGACTGATATCTGGGATGGCGAGCTTGTTGTGGGAGCAGAGTTTGTGGTGACTGGGCCAGTATTCCATGGGGTTTAGGAAAATGAGTGGAGAAATCAGTGAAATGTACAAAAGTCTGACAGGGTGAGACAGATTGGAAGCAGGGATGATAATTCCCCTCGCTGGGACGTCTAGAACAAGGAGTCACAGTATTAGGTACAGGCAGGTCACTCTGCATGGAGATGAGAATAAATGTCTGCACTCACAGACTGGTGAACCTGGGGAATTCTTTCGCACCTGGAAACTAAGACACTGATTATAAATAAGGATTTAGAGACAGTAAAGGAATATTGGGAGAGCAGGAGTACGGTGTGGAAATGAAGGGCCAACCATCATTACACTAAGTTGGGTAGCAAACTCGATGGACCAAACGTACTACTGCACTTCCTATTTTATAGCTTCCCAAGGTTACTCACATTAATGGATATGTATATCGTGTGGGGTAAGTGCATTGCGGAGATTTTTTCCATGAACTAGAATGGGGGACACTCAATGTGTTGTATGACCTACTCTCTTCCCGCTGTTTCTGTGCAGTCTGTGGGAAAGCTCTGTAAATGCTGTCGCAAGCTCTCAGATGTTAGGGTCGACAGGACTGTGTTCCCATTCCCTTTTCCGACACTGATGCTGAGGCCGGATGTTCTGTCGGGTTTTATCCTTTCAGACCACGGAGTATTAGATACAAATGAGTGCCATGATTGACCGTTTCAGAGACCATTGAAATGTTTATCACATGTCAGGGTCTTTGGAGTCACTTTTAGGCCAGCCCAGTAAATCATGGGAGATTCACTTCCTAAAAGTACATTGGCAAAGGAAATTCTGTTTCCAGTCGATATTGGCTTCAAGGTCACTGTTACTGACCCTAGATTTTAGATCTCGATATTTTATTAATTGCTTTTAACTTCCATAGTATTAGCCTGGTCGCGATTAGTAATCCAGTGACATTTCCACGGCACCATCTCCAGATGGGGACCTATCGGAAACCAGACTGAACATCTGTGCTGCTTGACATCTCTGTCAAAAAGAACTCCCACCAATTTGGCTGTCATGATGGGACTGAGGTGATTGTAATTGGTCAGTTTGTAATATTTCCCTTCTTAAAGGACGGAACACAGCTGAATAATTTTCCACATTGCCATGGAGATGTCAGGTTTGGAGCTGTAATTAAACAGCTTCCCCAGGGACATGGCTTGTTGTGCAGCATAAGTCTTCAGTCTATTGCAGGAATGGAGTCAGGACCCATTGCCTGTGTCGTATCTATTGTGTTCACCTGTTTCTTCATGTCACGTGCAGCGAATTTAATTAGTTGAAAATGGCATATGTGATGTGCAGGTCTGTTCCATTATTTAGGATGGGAATATTTGTGGAGCCATCTCCTCCAGTCATTTGTTTAATCGTCCATCACCATTTATAACTGAATGTGACAGGACTGCAGAGCTTCGATCAGATCTGTTGGTCAAGTCCGGTAGCTTTAATGACTTAGCATCAGGTTAAAGTTCATGTGATTCTGACTCTGACATCTTCACCCACACTCGTCACTGAGCCGTAGATGGTGTTGATGGTAATGACAGACTGAGGTGTTACCCTGGCAAAGAGTTACAGGTTGTGGTTGAA
>NW_025214475.1:40343-44385 GCF_004010195.1 Chiloscyllium plagiosum | reverse complement strand
ATTCCAATGACTACAATCACTGTCTCATCTGTCTTTCCACATAAGCAAAAGCCCTCAACTCCAGAATCAACTTATCAACCTCCTCTTCAACCCTCTAGTGCTGCTTTATCATTTATCAATGAAGGAGAACAAAACTGCGTACGGTACCGCATGTGTGGCCTCACTAGCACACTATATATCTGTCAGATAACCTCCCTGTTTTTAATGTCAGTCTCTTTAGCAATGAAGGACAAAATACATTTTCTTCCTTAGTCTCTTACTGCACCTGCAGAACAGCATTCTATGATTCATGCTCAGGGGCACCCCGTTCCTTCTGCACTGCAGCATACTGATTTTATTTTCAAATATTCGCACGTGTTACTGCTGTTCCTACTAATATGGATGACTTCGCATTTTTTAACAGTATACGCCGCCTGCAAGACGTTTTCACACTCATTCATAAAATCTATGTTCAGATCTAAATTACAACATTGAAATGATTTTCTTGCACCCCTACTTGCTGAATATCACAGCCTTGTGTGTTAATGCAGTACAGTTCGTGAAAGGGGAGAACAAAGAACAAAGAATATTACTGCACAGGAACACACCCTTTCATTCTCCATGCCTTCACTGATCCAGATCCTCTACTTTAAGCTACTGCCTATTTTTTCAGGATCTACATCCTTCTGATCCCTGCCCATTCATGTATCTGTCTCGATAAATCTTTAATGACGATATCGTGCCTGCCTCTACAACTTCCACTGTCAACACTTTCAAAATACCCAGCACCGTCTGCACGAACATATTTCCACACATATCTGTTTTAAACTTTCCCCCTCACAGCTTGCAATCGTATCCCCGAGTTAATGATTCACCCACTCCAGGAAAAATGATTCTTGCTATTCATTCTGTCCTTTATTCCAACAATTTTGTCGACCATAATCAGCACCCCTCCACTACCTCCGTTTTTGTAATCAGAAAAATTAAAATCTACTCAACTTCTCTTCATAGCGAGCGCCCTCTGTACAAGGAAGCATCCTGGTGACCATCCTCGATACGCTTTCCAGACCATCCACATCCAGTTGGTAATGTACACAGTATACCAAATGCTGGCCGAAACAAAGTCCGACACAACTTGACCTGCTAACTCTTGTACTAAATACCCAGCCTGATGTAGAAAAGCATGTTCTACGCTTCCTTGACCACCCTCTCTACTGACGTTTACCCCTTCTGGATGCAATGGACCTGACCACCCAGATCTCTCTGTAGATCGATGTTCTCCAGGCCTTTTCCATTTTCTGTACAGTTCGCACTTGAACCGGATCTTCCAAAATGTATCTCATCGTATTTGCCCTTGCTGAACTCCATCTGTCATTTCTCTACCCAACTCTCCAGTCCATCTGTAAAATAATGCATTTTCTGACAGTCCCCTTCACTATCTGTTTCTTCTGCAAATTTGCTTATAAGAAGACCGAATACTTCCTCCAGATCATTTCTATATATCACAAGCAAGAGGTTTCGCAACATGGGTCCCTGTGGAACACCACTGCCACAGTTCTCCATTTTCAGACGCTCCTTCATACTACTCTCCGTCTCCAGCTGGCCAATCTGATCTCTATAAATCTAGCCATTACAACATGGAACACATGAGTCTTCACTTTCTCCATCAGATTCCGGTGGGAACCTTATCAAATGCCTTACTGACATCCATGCATATGACATCTGCACCACTTATCTCATTAATGTACTTGTTCACCTCATCATGGAATTCTATTAAGTAGGCAAGAAATGAATTTCCATGCGCCAAACCACGTTGCCTATCACTGGTAAGCCCATTTTCTTCCAAATGTAAGTAGATTCTGTCCCGCAGTATTTTATCCAGCGGTTTTCCTACCTTGACATCAGGCTCATTAGTCGATCATTTCCTCTATTGTCCCTGCGACAATTTTTAATCAAGGGGAGAACATTAGCAATTCTCCAGCCCTCTGGGACTTCACCTGTGTTCAAAGATGCTGCACAAATAACTGTTAAGGCTCAACCTATTTCCTCCCTTACTTTCGGCAGAAACGTGGGATAGAGCCCATCTGGATATGGGGACTTGTCCCCTTAATCACCTTCAGAATACCGAATGCTTCCCCCCTCCTTATGCCAACGTGTCCGAAACTAATCAAACATTTATCCTTCAGCTCAACATTTGACCGGTCTCACCTCTCGGTGAATGCCAATGGAAAGTACTTATTAAGAATCTCACCCATTTTCTCTGACTCCATGCAAGACTTTCGTCGTTGTCCATGAATGAATCAATCCTTTATTGAGTTGCCCGCTTGTTCCTTATATACGAACGAAACGCTTCAGGATATTCCTTAACTCTGAAGATATCTCATGACCGCTTTCAGCTCTCTATTTCCCCGCTATAGTTTCAAAGCTTCATCTGTTTTCACTCGCCCAGGATTTATGTATGCTTCCTTTTTTCCTCATAGATCGACACATAATTTCACGGTTTCGCTATCTCAAAGTACTCACATGTTTCTTTTTCTGAACCTTCAAATTGAAATGGTGCGAAGGAACAGAAAAGCGTGTTTAAAAATTAGACATTTTCGATTTCAGCACTGCACCCATTTCTATTTACAGAGAGCACTTCGGGAGGTGTTGCACCCCAAGGCAATTCACAAGGACTTTTTCGTAACAAGGTATTGCAGCCAAACACATATTAGCTTATTTCAGTAAAGGTTTGATCGAACTCGGGAATGCTACAGCATGTCTTAAAGGTGAAAATGCGTAAGAGAGGGCAAGAGAATCAGGGAGTGAATTCCACTGAGTGGAAACTCACAAACTGAAGACACCATTGTCGAACAATTGAACAGTAAATCCACATGAGAACGAATTGTTTGGAGTTCAGAGGCCTTGAATGTCCAAGAAATTACGGAAATATAAAGGATTGAGCTCAGAGAGGAAATCAAATCAAGGGTGATAATTAGAAAATAAGTACAATGCTTGAGTTTTTGTCAGTGTAGGTAAACGAGCAAAGAGGTAACAGAGCAACAACACTTTATCAACAGGAAATCCAGGGGATGGGCGATGTATTCAGCTCCTATTCTTTCTTTTCCAACATTCTGGAAGAAACGGTGTGTCCCACCCCCATTTCCCGTTTTTTTTTAAAACAAAATCATCTCTGCAGAAATGTACCCAGGATGCTATTTGGAAAACCAAAAGGGAATTCTTCCTGGTGAACGAGGAAAAGGCAGCAGTGGAATGTCACTTGATTCTGTATTATCCAGAACCACAAGTCAATGGTCTGATTTGGAATAGAACAGTGACAGCTAATGAAAATAGAAAGGAACAAAACTCTGAATAAAAGCTGACCGAACACTGACCACGTACATGCTGAAAATTGGCATACAATCTCATATGGTTCAGTGATGTATTCGGGGAATGATATCAGCCATTTTAACTGCCTGGTGATTGCATACCTACAGCAACGTGATTGTGTCTTAACTGCCCTGTTGTCAAATAATTGGCGACAATTGCTGCGCTTGGCCAGCGAAGTTCATTTGCTATAAAAGATCGAAATTTGGTTCCATATTTATCCTTGAACACTGAGCACAACCATTGACCATTATTCATTCTTCTTTTACTACAGAAGAAAATTCTGCTGTGTCTATCAAACTGAACCAACTCAAATTCTTGTGAATTCGAAGTGAGATCATAACTTTGTTAATCGACTTTAGATTCTCCACAGGTAGCCACAACATGTCAACAAATTGCAAAATCGTGGCAGAATGGAAAGTGCAGCCAGAGCTCGTCTACTCCGCTAGTTCTTCTTCATTTCATAGAACATAGAACATAGGAAATTGCAACGCAATACAGGCCCACGATGTTGCGCCGACTATTCATACCAACTGAAGCCCATCTAACCTACATTATTCCATGTACGTTCATATGCTTGTCCAATGACGACTTAAATATACTTAAAGTTAGGGAATCTTCTACCGCTGCAGGCAAAGCATTCCATACCCTTACTACTCTCTGAGTAAATAAACTACCTCTGACACCTGTCCTCTAT
>NW_025214475.1:26771-35008 GCF_004010195.1 Chiloscyllium plagiosum | reverse complement strand
ACAAATAACTGGGGGCGGCGAAGAGACCAGCACAGATTATCGAGGTGGATGGGTATGTTGGAGGCGAGAGAAGCAGTACTTGAAAGGTGGTCGGGTGTTTGATTTGAAAACGTAAGCATCGAGACAAGGACGGCAGAAGAACTGCTTGATGTCGCAATGCACTTTGAATTTAGTGATCTGGAACAAGATGGGGATGAAAGTAAGGCCTTTGCTGAGAAATGATCGTTTGTCCTCAGTAAGGGGGAGGTCTTGGGGGGAAGGTGAAAATACAGCAGGACTGGGAGCTAGGATCAGGTATAGGACTGGAAGTTGGAGTGGGAGTGAAGACTGGAACTGGAGTGGGTGTGGTAATAGAGGCACCAGCTTGGCGCTTTTTGCAGAAGTGTGGATCACCCAGGGCGTCAAGGGCAGAAGTGGTGACTGTGGGATCTGCAGATGGCTTAGTATTGGCGGTGTTCAGGTGAGTGGCATCAGTGGGGACAGAAATGATTGTGACTCCGGCAGTTATGGAGGCAGAAGTGGCAGAATTCGTTTTGGAGTTATGTTAGTGGTTCAGAAGTGACTGCGGCCGCAGCAACAACGGGTACAGAGGTAATGTTCTTGGTCGGTCTCACTCTGATTTAGGCGGCGGTGGATCTTGTAGCGGTTGCGGCAGCGGGTGATCTTGTAGTGGTGGCGACAGGAGTGACTGGCTAATGGTCGTGGAGGTGGCATGTTCAGCCGTGGCTGTGGGCTGTCGGTCAGCGGGGACTGACATGACATGATAGTTTGTCTCCAAGTTGGTGGCTGAAGGGGCCAGATGGCTGATGGAGGTCGAGCAGTTCTGGAGGCTGTGGAATGCTTCTGAAATGATCGAATAATCCCGACTATCATGGCCTTCACATGAAAAATGATTCTCCTTGCAGTTTTTGATATCTGAATTGTTGTAGAAAAAAAGTAAAGGTATGAATTCTTCTGTTGAGGTGAAACAACAGAGATCCTTTGCAGTTCTGAGAAAGTGTGGCCCTCAGCTGAGGCAAGCTGAGAGATAAGGTGATGATGTATAGCTGCAGGTGAGGAGTAGGGCATCTAGAAGAACAGCCATTTCTGGAGTTTTTGAATTTGTAGTAGGCACTGGCTGTCCCGTTCTGACCCAAATTGACTTGGTCTGAATATAGTTCGTAGTCCATGTTGGATCAGTCGGTTTCATAGGCAGGCACTGAGGGAGGAAATGTAGCTGTGGTAGCGAGTTTGCTTCAGGATGTGGCTGAGGAGCTTCAGGGCAGTGGAGGCAATCTGCTGTTTGTAGTGAGAGACAGACGCACTGAGGTGCTTGGAGAGAGGGGAGAACTTCTTCAATGCAGGCATCCTTGAAAAATGCTTTGTGGTGAGGGTAAATTAGCTAGGTGAAAGTGAGGACTGCAGATGCTGGAAATTGCAGTCAAGGTGTAGAGCTGGAAAAACACAACAGGTCAGGGAGTATCCGAGGAGCAGGGAAATCGATGTTTCTAGCAAAATCCCTTATCGAGGTATAAAGCTGTGAGCGGAGGTGTTGGAAAGATAAATGGGACACGGGTTGGTCTGGGGGAAGGGAGGTGAGGGCATGAGAGTTAGATGCAGAGGAGGCTAATTGTGATTGTTCTGAGAGGAGGATGGAGAGGATAGGTGGGATGGAATATGGACAGGTAAGAACAGTCATGAGTGCAGTAATGAGTTGGAAGGCGGGAACTAGGATATGATGTAGCGAAGGAATATTAGGGAACTGATGAAAGCCGCATTGATGTGTATATTTGGTGGGTCCTGAGGTGGAAGATCCGCCATTCCTCCTCCAGGCGTCGTTTAGTTAGGAAATGGCAATGGAGGAGGCCCAGAACCTGGGTGTCCTTGACGGAGTGGGAGAGGGAGTTGAAATGTTCGGCCATGGGGGTGGTGGTGGGGCTCGTTGGTGTGGGTATATTGGTGATGTCTGTGAAGCGGTCTGCAGGTAGACGTCCTGTCTCCCCAATGTAGAAGAGAACGAATCGGCAGCAGCAGATCCAGGAAATGACATGGATAATCCTTTTAAGCTCAATGTGTGTTTGACCAGTGTCCTGCTTTGAATTTCTGAAAAAATGTGTCTCGGCTTCTGGCACAAGCTCACAAGCACTTCATTCGGCTTTCTTCACCTCCTCATAATCCTGAGATACATCTTCTGTTAGGAATCCAAGCTGGTCGACGTACCAGCTTTTTAGGAATAACCAAAACAGTATGTTCATTGGCCTCCTCCTTTGTTTAGCCACATTCTAAAACGAGATGAAAATGGCTTCAACACCTTTCGAAGCACATTATGTATTTTTGAATATTGATCACATTGATCCTTTCCTCTCTCTCTCGTTCCTCTTTTCCTTTGCTCTTTTTTCCACTTTCTTCTCTTTCTTTCTATCCTTCTTATCTCTTTTCACCATTTGCTCTGCTGGTGCGTAAAGCTCCTTTTTTTTTTGTTTTACTAAAGTGATTATTTCTCTTCTTTTTTTGTTCTGCGAGGGCGATTTTTTTTTTCATTTTTCTGTTTGCCTTTAATCGCAATCCATACTGTTTAGTTTCATTTTCATGTTCAACCGCCATATCTGTAATTCGATTCAGGCCATTTTCAAAGATTGTGATGGTGTTTCCAGTATGTTTAAATGCCGAGCTATTGCTGTAATTATCTTTCATTTCTCAGAATAAAGACAACATCAACTCCAGCTTGTTTAACAACTCAAGCAGCTTTACCTTGTTCACATCTTGCAGGACGATTCTTCCCCCCAGAAAACTACTGGTTTAAGAAAGAGCCATTAGTACAACAAGCACTGTTTATACCAACTTTATTCAACACCTGAACAAAACACCCAACACCATTCAATCGCCGACTTTCAGTCCAACAACACTAAACCCGAATTGGAATTATTCAATAGGCCAAGAAAACAGCCCGCAATACTTTATGGCCAGAGACAGACAAAAATGTACGAAGATAGCCCAGAGCCTCATTATCATTCAGAAAGTAAGGAGTTATGGGATATAAGGAAATGTGGCTGCCTGAATACAGAATTGACGATCTGGAAAAAGTCTGTGAGTGGTAGTGGATGGAAAGTATTCCACCTGCAGCTCGGTGACCAGTTGTCTCCTGCTGGGATCTGTTCTTGGGATTCTGTTCTTTGTTGTTTTCATCAATGATTTGGATAAAGAAGTGAAAAGATGTATTGTAGGTCTCTGGCCGTGGTAGTGGATGGAAAGTATTCCACCTGCAGGTCGGTGACCAGTGGACTCCTGCTGGGATCTCTTCTTGTGCTGTCGATGACACAAAGTCAGTGGAATTAGAGATATTCATGAGGGTTTTTCCAGGTTACAGCATGGTATGGAATCGATACAGAGTTGAGGTGAGTAGCGGCAGTTGACATTCAATCTATATTAATGCCAAGTGATTCATTGAGGAAGAGCTGAAAATGTGTTGCTGGAAAAGCGCAGCAGGTCAGGCCGCATCCAGGGAACAGGAGAATCGACGTTTCGGGTCTAAGCCGTAGCTTAGGTAGGTAAAGCGCTGTGGCGCCGTGGCTTAGTTGGTTTAAGCGCTTGCCTCATAAGCAGGAGATCCTGGGTTCCACTCCCAGCGGTGCCTACTTGTTGCATTCATTGAGGCTGGTCGATGTTGAACACAGCGTTAAAGGCAGGATTCTGGGCAGTGCGCAGGAACAGCCGTAACTTGGGGTCCATGTACTTAGATCGCTCACACTTTTCATTCAAGTTGATGTAGTTGGTAAGAAGACATGTTCTTTTTCCTTTCATTAGCAGGGTGATTGAGTATAAAAGCCGCGAGCTTTTGCTGCAGCTCTGTATAATCTGTTCAGACCACTCTTGGAATATTGTGCCCAGGTCTGATCGCCTCATTATAGGAAGGATTTAGATGATTTAGATAGCGTGAAGAGGAAATTTACGAGGATGTTGCTTGGATTGGACGGCTCGTCTGACGAATTGACAGTGAGTGAGCTCGGGCTTTTCACACTGCAGCGAAGAAAGAAGAGAGGTGACTTGATAGAATTGTACAAGCAGTGGAAGGAATAGATAGAGGAGAGAGACAGAGATTTTTCTCCAGGGCTGAAAGGCCTGTCACGAGGGGTCATAAACTTAAATTGACTGAAGGAAGGTATAAGGGAGATGTCAGAGGTAGGTTCTTTACGCAGAGATTAATGGGTTGGTGGAATGCGTTGCCAGCAGTCTTAGTACAGTCAGAGACACTAGTAACATGTAATCGACTGCTGGACAAGCAGATGAACGGTAATAAATTGAGGGGTAGAAAGCTTGACCTTAGATGAAATTAACTGTTTGGCACAACACCATGGGATGAAGGGCCTGTCCTGTGCTCTGCTGTTCTATGCTATATGTTCTGTATTTTAAGTTTTTTTTTCTCGAAATGTGTGAAACTGGAAAAGCATAACCGATCAGGATCAGCGTCGGAGAAACTGAACAATCGACATTTCTGGCACAAGACCTTCTTTTAAAAAGTGCCATTCATCAGGAAGGAAGGGCTTATGGCCACAAAATCGATTCTCCTGGTCTTCTGATACTGTCTGACAGGTTATGCTTTTCCAGCAACACACATTTCGACTCCGATCTCCAGCGTCTACAGTGATCACTTTCTTGCAAGTTGATTTTCGTTTCAAAAACAGATGTGAAGTGATTGTTCCATTTCTTTTTTGCTACAGTTGAGCAGATCACGCGGCCTCAAGCAAAACAGAATTTATTTTAAAACTACAGCGAAAACACGAAAAAAAAATGCAAATGTAAATTAGAATAACCTCACTCATAGAAAACCCAGCAGACACGATGGATGAACTTAGCCAAGGATCTTTACCAATTCTCGCAATATTAATATACACTTTGATAAAAGATGAGTTCAGACACAATTACTTACAAGTAGTCGAAACGCAGGGAGAACATTTAGGCAAAAATCATCTGCACGGAACATAAGCAATAGAACCTCAGCAGGACATTTCACCTTCTCTCCTGTTTATCATTTAAGTAGAATCACGGCCGAAAATTTGCAACATTCTACCGTCAAAATAAATTCAGAAACCCACCCTTCTTTTTGTTTATTATTCACAACGTCTGGAGTCCACCAACATTTGTTTTTAATATCTGCAACAGAAGAAGAGGGTTCTAAGCTCACTTTTTTCGATCACAACTGTCATTCCGATGTATGAGCACCAACGAGATTGCTTGGAAGTGTTTATCAGTAGTTTGAGTGAAGGACCGGTGATGCAGTTCCATCTCAGAAGAAACGTGTCGAGGAATTTGCGAGTGCTGGTGTTTCCATGGGTGTACTGTCATTGACATTCTAAATGCTAACGTTTCAGAAAGTGATGTCAGAAGATATTAATTAGTTATGTTAGAGCAAAGAAACATGGAAACTGGATGCTGGATGCTGCAATAGTCCACAATCGAGTCGAGCATGCTCAGCCATTCATTATGATCTTGCATATCAACGCCATAATTCAACATTCGTTCCAAACATCTTGATGAACTTCGTCGTGTTTTTCTTCAGAAAATGCATTTATGGGTTACTTTCTAAAGATACCAGTGACAGAATATGATAGCCTGATGTGTTAGAAAAGTTCAGAGTGACTGAAAACATGTTAACTCTTCACTGAAATGGCAGACCGCATATACTGAAATTCGAAGCACTGTTCAAGATTCTCCAATAATGGGGAACTTTCTTCCTGGATCGAGTCGGTCGAAACCTGTCTTGGTTTTATACTTTGCTTTCAGAACGTTTTCATTCTTCTCACCTCCGTCCTGGACAAAGCTGCACACATACAAAATAGCATCATCCTCAATGTCACCTGATTGAATCTGCACTGGAGCATATTTATTTAATTTAAAACGTGTACACTTGCTGCATTTGGATATTATAGAACGTCAATCAGATTATCAAACTATTTAAAGTCCACAATGTCAAAGAGTTTGCATGGAAAGACTTTGCACCAGAGTTCACGAGCGGCGGTGACATCAACTTACATGAGGCACTCTAATTTCCATTTAAAAAGAACAAAAAAAACAATAAGATGTAAACGGGTAAGCGATCTAGAAATATGAAAGAAGATTTCATAAACTTTATTTTTGACATGTAACCAAGGAAAGGAAAGTTTAGTGTAGACATTGGACCATTTGAAAATGGCACGTGAAGAGTAGTGTTATGAACAAGAAACGGTGAAGGACTTGAATCAATACTTTTCATCAGCCTTCATGGTGGAAAGTTAGCATACCAGAAAGTAACGATAGTCAGGGGACAGTGATAAGTGCAGTGAACATCACTAAGATGAAGGTGGTCGGGAAACTGAAAGTTCGGAACGTAGATAAATCACCTGGACCGAAGTGATCCAATCCAAGGTTCTGATAGACATAGCTGTCGAGATATTCGAGATACTATTGTTGACCTTTTGGCAAACAATGAGTTCGGGAGGTACCAGTGGCCAAGTAAATGACTAGCGTCACATCCCTGTTCAGGAAGGAAGTGAGGCAGAAGATGGAAAATTGTTGTTAGGTTAGCCTGGCGTCGTCCCCTGTAAGATTATAAAGTCAATTGTGAAAGGTGAGATTGCAGATTACTTGGAAATGTGTCGTAAAATAGGGTTTGAGAGAGAATAGCTTTTTCAAGGGAAGTTCATGCCTGATAAATCTGTTGGAAAACTTTGACGTCATAGCATCCAAATTAGACAAAGGAGAGCCAGTGTTCACAAACTTTCTTTGAGAACATGGACCACACAGAAGTCAGTCAAATTTAAAGAAAAAGCCAATGGTACAAGGAACTGGATTGGCTGAATGGCAGAAGGCAGAGACTGGTCAAAATGGTTCTCATTTCAGAATGGCTATCAGTGAGTAGTGGAATTCCACAGTGTCAGTGTCAGAACTCCAACTTTGCAAATTGTATCTTGATGATCTGAGCACAGCACCAACAGTATTGCTGCTCAGTTTGCAGATTGCACATTCATGCTTGGAATGTCAAGGAATTTTGGGGAAGCGGGGAGGCTGAAGTACACTTGGACAGGCTAGGATAATAGGTAAAGAATTGATGGATGTAAAACACTGTAGGAAAACATGGACTTGTGCATTTTGCTAGACAGAATAGATGTTCGGACAATTTCGTCAACTGGGACAGGTTTTGGAAACGTGAAGTGTAAATGGACTTAAGAGTTCTACTTCACGATTATCTTACTATAACATCCAAGTTCAGTTCTGTGTTACGGAGGCAAACACTATTTTGACATTCATGTCTCAAAAGAATAGGAATGCACTGCTCAGATTGTATAAATCTTTGATCACGTATATTTGGAAACATATGAGCAGGTTTGTTCTCTATAATTTGGGAAGGATATGCTGTCTTTGTTTGGTCGGTGGATTCAGAAGGCAATTACGATATTGATCCCGGGAATGAAATGTTTGTCATGTGAGGAGTGGTAGGGTTTGTACATCAAGGAATTTAGCGGGATGAAGGGAAAGCTCATTGAAATTTACAGAATGCTGAGAAGTCTGAAGAGGGTGGATTTGAAGAAAACATTTTCGCTCTTAGGAGGAACAGTGACCCATTGGCAGAGTCTCAGCGTGAAGGGAAGAATCTTAAGAAATGACTGAACGACATTTACCATTTGCTTCTGGTCAGTGAACATGTGGAACACATTTCCATAGTTGGCTGCACAGGCTAAGTGTGCCTAAGTTACAGACGTAAATGCGACGAATTAGTTTGGGGATCAAACATTAAATGGACAAAGCAGGAGGACCAGGTTGTGAAACATATCAGGAAGATCTAATGGTGGAGCAGACTGAGTGGGCCAAATGAACTAATTCGCATCATGTATCTTATGGTCCAAAACTCGACTTCTGAGCTGTACTCGTTCAAAACATTATCATGTGTTTGCCTCAGCATTGGTTCCTGGATTTCATAATTGCCTCTTCGCCCCCCTCACTATACGATGCTGTGGTGATCTCATTTTGTTATCTTTGAATAATAATCTTGCTTTACCAAATTGTTTCCAACCGTTTAACTGTAAATCTACACAATAAGGTAACGTCAGCAATCAAATAAATACACGACTTAATCTAACGTTTTAACTGCCAAAAACATGAGGAACCTGGCTGAAATAATGAGAAGAGATTGTATTCGAAATACTACCCCTCTTCGTTTTCTGCTATCAGCCACTTCGGTGGGCATACTCAGCGTGATTATGGGGAAAGAGAGCCACTGAAAT
>NW_025214475.1:24197-25318 GCF_004010195.1 Chiloscyllium plagiosum | reverse complement strand
CCCTCTGTTTCTTGCCCTCTGTTTCTCACCCTCTGTTTGAGCCCCTCTGTTTCAGCCCCTCTGTTCCAGCCCCTCTGTTTCAGCCTCTCTGTTTCAGCCCTTCTGTTTCAGTCCCTCTGTTTCAGCCCCTCTGTTTCTCGACCTCTGTTTCTTGCACTCTGTGTCTCGTCCTCTTTTTCTGGCCCTCTGTTTCAGCCCCTATGTTTCTCGCCCTCTGTTTCTCGCCCTCTCTTTCAGCCCCTCTGTTTCAGCCCCGCCGTTTCTCGCCCTCTGTTTCAGCCGCTCAGTTTCTCACCCTCTGTTTCAGCGCCTCTGTTTCAGCCCCTCCGTTTCGCGCTCTCCATTTCAGCCCCTCTGTTTCAGGCCCCCTGGTTCAGCTCCTGTGTTTCGCGCCCTCTGTTTCTCGCCCTCTGCTTCTCGCCCTCTGTTTCAGCCACCCTGTTTCATCCCCCCGTTTCTCCCCCTCTGTTTTATCCCGTCTGTTTCTCGCCCTCTGTTTCAGCCCCTCTGTTTTATCCCCACTGTTTCAGCCCCTCAGTTTCTCGCCCTCTGATTCAGCACCTCTGTTTCTCGACCGCTGTATCAGCCCCTCTGTATCTAGCCCCCTGTTCCTCGCCCTCTGTTTCTCGCCGTCTGTTTGTCGCACTCTGTTTCTCACTCTCTGTTTCTCACCCGCTGTTTCAGCACCTGTGTTTCAGCCCCTCTCTTTCAGCCCCTCTGTTTCAGCCCCTCTGTTTCTCGCCCTCTGTTTCCCGCCCTCTGTTTCAGCCACTCTGAACTCGCCCTCTGTTTCTCGCCTTGTGTATCCCGCCCTCTGTTTCAGCCCGTCAGTGTTAACCCATCTGTTTCTAACCCTCTGTTTAAGCCCCTCTGTTTCAGCCCCACTGTTTCAGACCCTGTGTTTCAGCCCCTCTGATTCTCGCCCTCTGTTTCAGCCCCTCTGTTTCAGCCCCTCTGTTTCTCGCCCTCTGTTTCCCGCCCTCTGTTTCAGCCACTCTGAACTCGCCCTCTGTTTCTCGCCTTGTGTATCCCGCCCTCTGTTTCAGCCCGTCAGTGTTAACCCATCTGTTTCTAACCCTCTGTTTAAGCCCCTCTGTTTCAGCCCCACTGTTTCAGACCCT
>NW_025214475.1:0-1141 GCF_004010195.1 Chiloscyllium plagiosum | reverse complement strand
TGGGTATTTTCAGATGTTTGGGTGTTGGGTATATTTAGATGTTTGGGTGTTGAGTATTTTCAGATGTTTAGTGTTGGGTATTTTCAGATGTTTGTATGTCGGTATTTTGAAACTACCGGAATGTTCTGTGTCGTGTTCATTTGTGGCCTGACTCTTCTGCTAACTGTTCCCCATGCAATCTGTTTCAGGGTTAACTGGGAGCAGACCCTATTTTCAGATGTTTAGTGTTGGGTATTTTCAGATGTTTGTATGTCGGTATTTTGAAACAACCGGAATGTTCTGTGTCGTGTTCATTTGTGGCCTGACTCTTCTGCTAACTGTTCCCCATGCAATCTGTTTCAGGGTTAACTGGGAGCAGACCCTGAACGCTTGCTCATCAGTCAACGTCTCATCCACCTGTCCGAGGAAGAAAAAGGATCAAAGTCTTCACTGTCGTCAGATGTCGACCACAAGTGCATATGACAAGGCTGCAAGCCTCGAATCGGTGGCACATCGCAACTCATTGAAAATGAACAAAACTTTAGGTAACATTCTGCGATCTCAGCTGTGTCCACTCTGGGTCCTGATAGAGGTTTTCAAAATCATGAGCAGGGGCTGGATAGAGTAAAACAGGGAGAAGCTGTTCCCTTTGTACAAAGGTTGTGATGGAAATGTCTCCATTCCAGACCCTCATGACTTGCTGTGTGTAAAGGTTATTCCCAGCTTCAGCCTCACTTTGTTTCCATCCATCACTTTAGCACTACCCAGTATGGCAGAGGTTATTGTTTGAGTCTAAGACAAACACTAATCAAATCCAGTCAGGAATTCAGGAGAATCCCCTACAGCAGAAAGTGTGGTGAGAGTGTGGACGTTGCACAGCCAGGAGTGACAGAAGTGAATAGCATCGATACGTTGAAAGGGGGGGGATAAACACACATAGGGGAGGAGAAGTGGATAAAGGGAAATGGTGATAGGATGAGATGAGGAGGGGGTTGGTGTGAGCAGAATTCCCAGCATGTGACTTGGGGCTGAATGGCCTGTTTCTGTAAGTACTGCTCTCAGGGTGCACAGTGTCATTAAGTTTCGTGTATGGCATGCGTTGCTTTCTTCCTGTAAATTCCATCTCATTTTTTGACAGGAAGAGTCAGTAAGAGTAAAGCAC
>NW_025214474.1:43306-44371 GCF_004010195.1 Chiloscyllium plagiosum | reverse complement strand
CAACTCAAACCCTCCATTTGCGTTCACTAATTATGTAGAATTCTCTGCTGCAGGGAGTTGTAGAAACTTGGTTAGTGAGTATATTCAAAACTGAGA
The DNA here is from genome assembly GCF_004010195.1 of Chiloscyllium plagiosum. NCBI lineage: Eukaryota > Metazoa > Chordata > Chondrichthyes > Orectolobiformes > Hemiscylliidae > Chiloscyllium > Chiloscyllium plagiosum. Next base: position 44,275 of record NW_025214474.1, on the reverse strand, counting down.
TCATCAGATTTCCACATCTTAAAAACACCAATGGATAGTGCAAGAAAGTGGTGTTAGATGAGCAGATTTCATTGAATGGTGGAGCAGATTTGATTAACTGAATAGCCTCATTCTGTGTTTATTGCTTTGTTTTGTATGCATATAATTGCAATGGTTAATGTAAGATTTTATATTCAGTTATTTGCTTATTCATTTGAACAGACGTTCAGTCAGAAAGAAGCTGAATTCAGAATAGCAGTGAAATTGACAGCAGGGCACCAGATTCCACACAAACTGAGACCTCTCCTTAGCTGACCTTATTCCTTCTGTTTGCTGCAGACGTTTCATTTGGAACAGATTGAGAGAAGAGCTACAAAGTGCCCATCTCACAGCTGCACGAAGGAGGATATTCACGGCAAAGTAAGGGCATTGGACCAAACCAGTCCATCAGGCTGCAATCATATCTGTACATCATGAGGCTCATTTTAATCTCACCCACCCAATGTCAAAAGTGCTGAAATCCGGCCAGTAAGTGAAAGAATAAAGACTGAAATTGCTGGAAAATCTCAGCAGGCCTGGCAGTGTCTGTGGAGAGAAGTCAGAGTTAACGTTTCAGGTCTGGTGACCCTTCTTCAGAACTGATGGTAGCTAGAAAGACATTTTTAATGTAGGAAATAAGTGTGGGGTAGGGGGTAAGGAGTAAATAATACCTGGACATGGAGCCCAAAGACAGAGAGAAGGGCAGTTGGAAAAACAAAGGAGTGGGTAATGGTCAGCCTAGGAGAAGGAATGGCTGCTAGTGTGGACTGTTGGTGGCTACAATGGGTCTGTCGAGTGCAAACCAGGTGATACCAAGGCCTGAAACAAACAACGATGGAGATCACAGCAGCTGGGGCAGTATCTGTAGAGAGGAGAAAGTGAGGTCTGCAGATGCTGGAGATCAGAGATGGAAATGTGTTGCTGGAAAAGCGCAGCAGGTCAGGCAGCATC
>NW_025214474.1:34818-38751 GCF_004010195.1 Chiloscyllium plagiosum | reverse complement strand
ACGGCCAATCCACCCTAACCTGCACATCCCTGAGCCCTATGGCGCAATTTAGCACGGCCAATCCACCCTAACCTGCACATCCCTGAGCCCTATGGCGCAATTTAGCACGGCCAATCCACCCTAACCTGCACATCCCTGAGCCCTATGGCGCAATTTAGCACGGCCAATCCACCCTAACCTGCACATCCCTGAGCCCTATGGCGCAATTTAGCACGGCCAATCCACCCTAACCTGCACATCCCTGAGCCACTATGGGTAATTTAGCACGGCCAATCCACCCTAACCTGCACATCCCTGAGCACTATGGGGCAATTTAGTACGGCCAATCCACCCTAATCTGCACATCCCTGAACACTATGGGGCAATTTAGCCCGGCTAATCCACCCTGACCTTCACATCCCTGAACACTATGGGCAATTTCCATGGCCAACCCACCCTAACCTGCTCATCCCTGAATACTATGGGACAATTTAGCATGGCCAACCCACCCTAACCTGCACACCCTGAATACTATGGGACAATTTAGCATGGCCAATCCACCCTAACCTGTATATCTTTGGACTGTTGGAGCACCCGGAGGAAACCCACACAGACACGGGGGAGAATGTGCAAACCCCACACAGACAGTCACCCGAGGCTGGAATTGAACCCTGGTCTCTGGCGCTGTGAGGCTGCAGTGCTCACCACCAACCCAAACAAGTGTGGGTTTTTTTCTCTTTGGAAGGATGACTCAGTTCTGAACAAGACACACTGAACTAAAAATGTTCCCTCTGTTTGTCTCTCCTCAGGACCTGCTCTGTCTCTGCAGTGTTTTTCTGTGTTTGTTTCAGGCTTCCAGCATCCACAGTGTTGTGGTTTCACACTGTATGTTTTGTACCCCCCGTGTCCCTCTTTGCAAGATGCTGTATGCCTCCGTTCTGTCAAGGTGCCCCTGATAACTGTATACCCCCTCTGCTCCAGGATTGCCCGTTTACAATTGGAAGAGTGAGGAAAACCTCCCCATTCACCGGTCGGCCCATTTCTCCAACCTCTTGATGTCTGTCTTCCTCTCAGTTCACAAAACTTTGTGTGTTGCTTACAAGGAGTGAAATTGTGCCCCGGACACACAGGTCCAGGAGGGGGATACCGTGGGCCCACACAGATCGAGACGGTGTTCCCGTCAGGCCTGGTGCGAACGGGGCTGCGGGTCAGTGAGGAGGTCCCCTCTTACCTGCTCGTTCAGGATGACTGCAGCGACGATGTAGCAGACGGTCTTCCGCACAGTTACCGGCACCACGTCTTCTAGGGGAGAGTCGTAGCCCTGCACCTCGATGCCCTCTCCCTTCAGAAGCAGCTCCAGCTGAGCTTCCAGCGAGTCCATGTCTCCGGGAGGAGAAAGGGCATTCTTCAAGCAAGTCGCCCTTGAGAAACAGTGGGTCACCACCCTGAAACTGTGTGCTGCGGACTTTAGGAAACTAGTTTGGCAGGGAACACAGAAAAGGCCTGTTAATAACACACGAGCCTGTCACATCTCATTGCCCAGTGAGTCTCCTCAAAGCCAGACAGAATCAGAGGGTAGCAGCTTACCTAATCTCAGTCAGGGCATCGGCCTAGCAGGCCAACACAATCCGACACAGCACCCCTGTTCCACCAGGATTCTTGCTGCTGATGGCTATCCCATAACAGTTCGCACCTTTAAGAGGGGAGAATGCAGATTAATTAGCAGTGGACGATCAGCAGCTTGACTGGCCCAAACCCAAGTGCCAGAGAGACGCTCCTGCATCACTGCTAACTGCTCACAGTCTCTCTCCCAGCGTCAATGCTGAAGCCAAGCCTGAGATGGCACAGCCCGACAAGCCGAACAATACCACTGCACCGAGGTCGAACTGAGGGCGAGGAACAGCCAGAATTGTACTGAACGGTGCAGCACGCACCAAGTGCTGAAGGGCGAGATCAGGCTCCTGTTCTCATCGTTGGCACCCCTTGTGTTGGACTCCCTTGGTTGGGGGAGGGGGAGATTGGTCTTTCAGACAAAGTGCAGCCACTGGCACAGGGATATTGCAAGCAACAACATCACGGGACCGGCAACATCTCCAGATGAACACTTCATGCTCTCGTCAACACACAGATTACCGTTCCACCATTCCGGGACAAAAGACCAGAGGGAGAATGCAATTTTCTCGGGCTTCTCAGGGGCAGGGTGACAGAAGGGGCATGGCCAGGGCCAGGGAATACGGTCGAGAAAAGGACTGTGTCAGTGACCGAGTGGGATCGACCACTGAAGAATCAGGGCTCGGTGCTCCAGTACATCAAGCCCATGCTCCTTGAACACCACACACCCTTGAACCGGACAATGAGATGAACGGACAATACCTGCAGGAACTTGGAAAACAAATAAGCAAGCTGCCAAGCTTCTTCATGTATTGTACAGCAAAAGGAGGCTATTTGACCCATCAACCCTGTACTGGCACTTTAGTGAATCGATCCACACAGCTTTGCAAACATTTTCCCTTCAGGTCACACAGCAGGGCAACAGACCCCTCTCGTCCACACGAACTATCCTCTCTAACCAAACTGGTCCTGTTTGTCTGTGTTTAGTCCCCATCCCTCCAAATCTTTCCTGTTCATGTACTTATCCAGATGTTGTAAATGTACCCGTATCACCACTTCCTCTGCAAGTTCATTCCACACACAAACCCACTCTGTGTGTACAAAAGTTGCCCCTCCTGTCTTTTTGAAATCTTTTTCTTTTCACCTGAACAAGAAACTGCCCCCTAGTCTTGACATCGTCTCCCCGAGGGAAAAGACACCTGCCATTCACCTTATCCATACCCCTCATGATTTTATAAACCTCTGTAAGGTCACCCATCAAACTCCCACAGCTACAGTGAAGAGTCCCAGCCGAACCATCAAACTCCAGACCTGGCCACATCCTGTATATCTCTTCTGGACCCTCTTGAACTTTAAAGTATCCTTCCTATTACAGGGAGACGAGGACTGAACACAGTATTCCAGAACCCGTTTCACCAACGTCGATTCCAATCTCAAAATGACATTCCAATCCCTGTACTCAAAGGTCTCAGCATTGAAAGTGAGCGTGTGAAACAGCGTCTTCACCACCCTGTCCAATTGGAACGCAAACGTCCGAGAATTATGTACCTGAACCCCAACATCGGTCTATTCTTCAGCCCTCTTTTTTTTAATTGCACAACTATTCTCCCAATTCTGTTTCGATTGTTACGACTGAAGCTATGTCCACTCCGCAGTTCGGCACCGTCAGTCCCACTGTTTCTGCTGTGCCAGGAGCTGCCTCATTTCGTCCTGAAGAGCCCTTGACGATTTTCACTGACCGAAATCGCCAGTCTCTCCACGAAACTCATCGGTCTTTCCTGATGCTTGTCCAGAACCCCCATATCTTTCCAAATGCATGGTGTTGAGAATTCAGCACACACTGTCTCTCAATTCCTTCTGTCGATTAACACTCAAGATGAATGACTTCTTCAGAACCACATGAATGATCCTGGAATTTAATTCCCCCTGCCCGGTGTCTTTAGAAAATCTAAATGTATTTGCAGCACCCTCAATCTGACCACCAGTTGATGAGAGAACTCCCATCTAGTTCATCACCTCTGCCTTTTAACAAATCTGCACAAGCTGGAACTTATTTTCCATTTGTTCCCACAAGGTGGTTTCTGAATGCACTCTCTTGCCTGAAGCAGAATTCTATGGATTCAAGTCCAACGCAACAGAGATTTAAGCCCAAACACCCAGGCAACACTGACTCCAGTGCAGGAGTGAAGGAACATGGCACTGTCAGATACACTGTCACTCTGAAGAGAAATGAATGCAGAGAGACCCTGACGGAGTCTCGCATCGAATTCGAGGGCGTAGCAAGGGAACCGTCACCACCATTTCAAGCAACACCACACAGGATACCACACGGGCAGACGGGTC
>NW_025214474.1:31978-34216 GCF_004010195.1 Chiloscyllium plagiosum | reverse complement strand
AAACCCCAAGAATGTCCCACAGCAGCTTCTTCCCGCTCTGTCTCCCTCAGCAGGCCCACACACAGCCCGAGAAAGGCCTCTCTCTTCCCCCCAGCCCGCTCACTCCAAGTTCCGGGACCAGTTCCTGCTCCGCTCGGCCTCTTACAAACAGCCCCCGGTTCTCCCTGAACTCACCCCGAATCAATCCCGGTCTCGGAGCCCCCTCTGTGTCCCAGGCTCCCATCCCGATGTGCTGCTGGAAGGAGCCTGCTGTTCCCTCGCTTCCCTGGGCGCTGATCTCTCCATTGCGGTCTGTTTCAAACAAACCTCTTGCACTCACTGAGTAAATGCTCCTCAATGGCAGCGCTGGGGGAGGGCCTCACGCATGCGCTCCTCTACTCAGGAACAGTCAACATTGGGGAAGGGGCAGCATTGCGCATGCGCTGCTTCAGGTTGCCAGAATAAATCATTCACAATGAGCCGACAGTGATAGCAGCAATGTTAAACCCAGACCCAGTATGGGGGTTAGGATCAAAACACAAATATTACTTCCAAAAAAAAGGAGAGACTAAATGAGCTTGGATTGTTTTTTTCTAGAGCAGAGATGTCTGAGGTGGTGGCACATGATTGTGGTGTGGAAAATTATGAGGCGTATGGAGAGGGTGAATGTAGAGAAGCCGTTTCCCTTGTTTGAGCGATCAATCACAAAGGCATCATCACCCTCATCTACAAGCGGAAGGGGGAGAGGGAGGAACTCAAAAATTGGAGACCAATCTCACTGTTGAATGCAGATTACAAACTTCAGTCAAAGGTAATCGCCAACTGGGTCAGGTCTGCTCTAGGGTCGGTGATTCACCCTGACCAAACCTGTGCTGTGCCGGGCAGGAAGATTGCTGAGAGTCTCGCACTCCTCAGGGATACGATCACCTACGTGCAGGACAGAGGGTTGGACACCTGCCTGATCAGCCTGGAGCAGGAGGAAGCCTTTGACAGGATATTTATGAGGGATGTCCTCTCCAAAATGGGCTTTGGGGAGGGAATCGGTAATAGGATCAGACTGCTCTACACCAACATTGTCAGTGCAGTCTCAATCAATGGGTGGGAATCAGATAGCTTCCCAGTCAGATCTGGAGTCAGGCAGGGCTGCCCTCTCTCTCCTGCCTTGTTTGTGTGCTGCATAGAGCCATTTGCCGAATCCATCAGGAAGGATGCGAGCCTGAGAGGGGTGACTATTCCTGGCAGCGGGGGCCTGCAGGTTAAGGCCTCCCTGTACATGGATGATGTCGCCGTTTTCTGCTCGGATCCGCTGTCCGTGCGCAGACTCAAGCGCATATGTGAACAGTTCGAACGGGCCTCGGGGGCCAAGGTAAACTGAGGCAAGAGCGAGGCCATGCTCTTCAGGAACTGGGCCGACCAATCCTCGGTCCCCTTCACCGTCAGGACCGACCACCTGAAGGTGCTGGGTATTTGGCTGGGGGGGGCTGGGGCGTGTGCCAAGTCTTGGGAGGAGCGTATCAGCAAAGTGAGGCAGAAACTGGGCAGATGGGAGCAACGGTCGCTCTCCATCTCAGGAAAAAACCTGGTCATCAGGTGTGAGGTACTCTCAGTATTGTTAAATGCGGCACAGGTCTGGCCTATTCCCAGAACCTGTGCCGCCGCAGTCACCCGGGCCATCTTCCACTTCATGTAGAGATCAAAGATGGACCGGGTCCGAATGGACTCGCTGTACAAAGACCTGGGCAATGGGGGAAAAAATACACCCAATGCCACCCTCACCCTGATGGCCACCTTTGTGTGTGGCTGCATCAAGCTGTGCGTGGATCCCCGGTACGCAAACACCAAGTGTCACTACGTACCTGTCCCCGGTGTTGCGAAGGATGGGTCTGGCCTCGCCGCCGCGGAACACTCTGAGTGGTTGGACCGTTCCATACCACCTGTCCTTCGTGGAGAAATTTATCAAGAAAAACACCTTTGACCACAAGTCCAACAGGAAGTGGTCAGCACGTAGTGTCCTTCGGGAAAAGGAGAGGGCAGATCCTGTCGAGCAGTTCTCTGAGCAGACTGTCAAAGCCATTTGGCAGAATGCCTCATCGCCAGAACTTTCCAACAAGCACCAAGACATGGCTTGGCTGGTGGTGAGAAGGGCTCTGCCTGTGAGATCCTTTATGCACCTCCGGACTCTCAGCCGCACCGCACGCTGCCCTCCAAGCGGCTGCGGGGGGGACGAGACTGTCACACACCTCATTCTGGAATGTGCCT
>NW_025214474.1:28733-31928 GCF_004010195.1 Chiloscyllium plagiosum | reverse complement strand
TGCAGACTGGCACATTCCAAGGTCCAGGACTACGTGTTGAGGGACGCGCTGAAGCTTGGGGCAGCTGCCGCCAAGGCGCGGTGGGGAAAGACCACCGTGTAACATCTGCCTGCCTAACGAAGAACAGGGGGCCCATGCAGTCATTTGGGCTCTGCTGACACCTCAGCTAAAAATGTAATCGTACAGACCTGTAAATAGGAATGATTACTCGATCTCTGTATGCAAACAAATGGAATGTCTACGGATGTATGGCATGACCAATTGTACAGATCATCAAAATATTTTATGAATAAAGTATATTTTTGAAATTAAAAAAAAACACCACACAGGATATCACAGAAATGTTATGGTGTAGAATGAATTATACTTCTCAACTCCTCAAAGGACATGGAGGCCAATGGACCGAGGAGTGGGAGATGAAATTAAATTTGGATCAACGTGAGGAATTGCATTTTCCGAAGGCAAATCAGGGCAGGGCACGGCTCTGTGGAGTGTCGCTGAACAAAGCAGGGGGACAAGGTGGTGAAGAAGGCATTTGGCACACTCGCCTTCAACGGTCAGGACACTGAGTTGGGATGTCATGTTGCGGCTGTACAGGACACTGCTTCAGCCACTTTTTGGATACTGTATTTAATTTTGGTCTCCTTGCTGTACAAAAGATGTTGTCAAACATTAAAGATTTACAAGGATGTTGCCAGGTTTGGAGGATCTGAGCTACAGGGAGAGGCTGAACAGGCTGGGGCTGTTTTCCCTGGAGTGTCGGAGGCTGAGGGGTGACTTTCTTGAACACAGAACGTTACAGCGCAGTACAGGCCCCTCGGCCCTCGATGTTGCATCGACCTGCGAAATTAATCTGATGCCCATCTAACCTACCCATTCCATTATTATCCATGTGTATGTCCAATGCCCATTTAAATGCCCTTAATGTCAGCGAGTCTACTACTCTTCCACAGCCCTACTACACTCTGAGTAAAGAAACTACCCCTATCTATCACCCCTCAATTTAAAGCTATGTCCCCTTGTAAGACCTTCCCTCCATACCAGGCAACATCCTAGTAAATCTCCTCTGAACCTTTCCCAAGGCTTCCACATCCTTCCTATAATGCGGTGACCAGAACTGTACGCAATACTCCAGGTGCGGCCTTACCAGTCTCTTGTCCAGCTGCAGCATGACCTCGTGACTCCAAAACTCAATCCCCCTACCAATAAACGCCAACACACCACATGCCTTCATAACAACCTGATCAACCAGTGTGGCAACTTTCAGGGATTCCGACACTTGGACAGCTGCACCTGCATCTGTTCATCTGCACTGCCAAGAATTTTACCATGAGCCCAGGACTCTCTATTCCGTAGTGAACTGCCTCACACTCTTCCGCATGAAACTCCATTTGCCACCTCTCAGCACAGCTCTGCATCTTATCGATGTCCCTCGGTCATCCACAACTCTGCCCATCTGCATCTGCAAATTTACTCACCCATCTCCTCTCACATCCAGATCATTCATAAAATTGACAAACAGCAGGGGCCCCAAAACAGATCCTTGCAGTACCCCACTGGTAACTGAGCTCCAGGATGAACATTCCCCATCAACCACCACCCTCTGTCTTCTTTCAGCTCGCCAATTTCCGATGCAAACCACGAAATCACCTTCAACCCCGAAACTCCGTATTCTGAGCAATAGCTGACCTTGTGGAACCTGATCAAATGCCTTCCTGTAATCCATATACAGCACATCAACCGCCTTACCATCATCTTTTGCCACCTTCTCAAAGAACTCAGTAAGGTTCGTGAGGCACGACTTACCCTTCACAAAACCGTGTTGGCTATCCCGAATCAAATTCTTCCTCTCGAGATGATTATAAATCCGATGTCTCAGAACCTTGTCCAACACCTTACCCACAACCGAAGTAAGGCTCACTGGCCTATAATTACTAGGGTTGTCCCCTTCTTGAACAAAGGAACAGCATTTGCTATCCCCCAGTCCTCTAGCACTACTTCTGTAGAGAATAGGGCCCCTCAAATATCAGCAAGGTGGCCTTTGTGTGGAGCCACAGAAAATGGGGGAGATACTGAATGAATATTTTGCATCAGTATTTACTGTGGAAAAGGATATGGAAGACATCGACTGTAGGGAAATAGATGGTGACATCTTGCAAAATGTCCAGATTACAGAGGAGGAAGTGCTGGATGTCTTGAAACGGTTAAAGGTGGATAAATCCCCAGGACTTGACCAGGTGTACCCGATGACTCTGTAGGAAGCGAGAGATGTGATTGCTGGGCCTCTTGCTGAGATATTTGTATCATCGATAGTAACAGGTGAGGTGCCGGAAGAGTGGAGGTTGGCGAACGTGGTGCCACTGTTTAAGAAGGGCGGTAGAGACAAGCCAGGGAACTATAGACCGGTGAGCCTGACTTCAGTGGTGGGCAAGTTGTTGGAGGGAATCCTGAGGGACAGGATGTACATGTATTTGGAAAGACAAGGACTGATTCGGTATAGTCAACATGGCTTTGTATGTGGGAAATCGTATCTCACAAACTTGATTGAGTTTTTTGAAGAAGTAACAAAGAAGATTGATGAGGACAGAGCAGTAGATGTGATCAATACGGACTTCAGTAAGGCGTTCGACAAGGTTCCCCATGGGAGACTAATTAGCAAGGTTAGATCTCAAGGAATACAGGGAGAACTAGCCATTTGGATACAGAACTGGCGCAAAGGTAGAAGACAGAGTGTGGTGGTGGAGGGTTGTTTTTCAGACTGGAGGCCTGTGACCTGTGGAGTGCCACAAGGATCGGTGCTGGGCCCTCTACTTTTTGTCATTTACATAAATAATGATTTGGATGTGAGCACAAGAGGTACAGTTAGTAAGTTTGCAGATGACACCAAAATTGGAGGTGGAGTGGACAGCGAAGAGGGTTACCTCAGATCACAACAGGATCTGGACCAGATGGGCCAATGGGCTGAGAAGTGGCAGATGGAGTTTAATTCAGATAAATGTGAGGTGCTGCATTTTGGGAAAGCAAATCTTAGCAGGACTTATTCACTTAATGGTAAGGTCCTGGGGAGTGTTGCTGAACAAAGAGATCTTGGAGTGCAGGATCACAGCTCCTTGAAAGTGCAGTTGCAGGTAGAAGGATAGTGAAGAAGGCATTTGGTATGCTTTCCTTTATTGGTCAGAGTATTGAGTACAGGAG
>NW_025214474.1:26714-28610 GCF_004010195.1 Chiloscyllium plagiosum | reverse complement strand
GGGCATAGGTTTAGGGTGAGAGGGGAAAGATATAAAAGAGACCTAAGGGGCAACTTTTTCACACAGAGGGTGGTACATGTATAGAATAAGCTGCCAGAGGAAGTGGTGGACGCTGGTACAATTGCAACATTTAAGAAGCATTTGGATGGCTATAGGAAGGGTTTGGAGGGATTTGGGCTGGGTGCTGGCAGGTGGGACTAGTTTGGGTTGGGATATCTGGTCAGCATGGACGGGTTAGACGGAAGGGTCTGTTTCCATGCTGTACATCTCTATGACTTTGATTGGCCCTAATCTTACTCTAGTCATTCTTTTATTCCTGTTATACCTGTAAAAGGCCTTAGGGTTTTACCTTGATCCTATCTGCCAACAACTTCTCATGTCCCCTCCTGGCTCTTCTTAGCTCTCTATTTAGATCTTTTCTGGCTAACTTACAACTCTCAAGCTCCCTAACTGAGCCTTCATGCCTCATCCTCACATAAGCCTTCCTCTTCCTCTTGACAAGAGCTTCAACTTCTTTAGTAAACCATGGCTCTCTCTCTCAACAAATACCTCCCTGCCTGATAGGTATATACTTATCAAGGACCCACAGTAGCTGTTCCTTGAATAAGCTCCACATTTCAAGTGTGTCCATCCCCTGCAGTTTCCTTCCCCATCCTATGCATCGTAAATCTTGCCGAATCGCATCATAATTGCCTTTCCCCCAGTTATACCTCTTTCCCTGTGGTATATACCTATCCCTGTCCATTGTTCTTGTAAACATAACCGAATTATGGTCACTATTGCCAAAGTGCTCACCTACCTCCAAATCTAACACCCCTGACCAGGTTCATTCCCCAGCGCCAAATCCAATATGGCATCGCCCCTTGTAGGCCTGTCGACATACTGTGTCAGGAAACCCTCCTGCACACATTGTTGTTATCTGGCTTGTTGCCTGTGCCACATGCTGGTGAAGCGAGCAACAGGGAGGGTGCGGGGCTGAACACGTGGCTGCAGGGATGGTACAGGAGGGAGGATTTTCAAGGTTTATAAAATCATGTGGGGCACAGATAGAGTGGGTAGCCAAGGTCTTTTCCCTGGAGTGGGGGAGTCCAAAACTCGAGGTTTAAGGTGAGGGGGGATAAAGATAAAACGGACCAAAGGGGGAACTTTTTAATGCAGTTGGTGATGCATGCATGGAACGAGGAAGTGGTGGGGGGCTGGTACAATTACAGCATTTTAAAGGCACCTGGATAGGTACATGAACAGGAAGGGTTTGGAGGGAATGGGCCCAGTGCTGGCAAACGGGACTAGATCAGTTTGGGATGTCTGGTCGGCATGGGCGAGTTGGGCCCAAGGGTCTGTTTCCGTGATGCACGCTCTGTCACTCATCTGTCGTTGCCTTCTCCAGGCGATCAGGGTCAAGCACACGGCTGTGGGTCTGGCGTCACATGGGGGTCGGATGAGGTGTATTCCAAAGGACGCTGCTTTGCCCAGTGGAAGAGCCTTGGACAAGAGGGCCATCATCTCAGTGAAGGGGATGGGGATGGGGATGGGGATGGGGGTGGGGGGTCACACATCCAAGATAACGAGAGGGCTATTACCTCAGAGTGAAGGGGATGGGGATGGGGGCGTCACACATTCAAGAGGACCAGAGGGCCATCACCTCAGTGAAGGGGATGGGGATGGGGGGTGTGGTCACACATCCAAGATGACCAGAGGGCTATTACCTCAGAGTAAAAGGGATGGGGATGGGGATGGGGATAGGGTCACACATCCAAGATGATCAGAGGGCTATTACCTCAGAGTGAAGGGGAAGGGGATGGGGATGGGGTCACACATTGAAGAGGACCAGAGGGCCATCACCTCAGAGTAAAGGGGATAGGGACGGGGACCAGGATGAGGGTGGGGCCAGGATGG
>NW_025214474.1:21520-26668 GCF_004010195.1 Chiloscyllium plagiosum | reverse complement strand
GGGGAACCCAGAGCAAAGGCAGGAAAGCTGGCGCGGGAGGGCGACCAGCGCTGACACTCGATGGGCTGAACGGCCTCTGCCTGCCCCGCCCAGCCTGAGGGTGATGTGTTTGAGCCGCAGTGACAGGTCCAGGTCCAGGTCCAGGTCCAGGTCCAGGTCCAGCCCCCGCCCCCAGGGAAACCCCGGTACGATGTTATCCCACCCCCCCCACCAAATCCCGCTGCCGGCCTCTCCGCCCCTCACTGACCATTCCGTCGAGCGCCGGGCCTCCGCCAGGCCGACTAGGCCGCGTCGCCTTGACGACGCCGCACGGTCTGGGCCCCGCCTCCTCCCCTCACCAACCACCACCTCACCCGCGCTGCGTCCTGACGTCACCCCGCCTCGTTTGCCCCAGCGTCTGGGGAGGGGGTGGGGGTGCGGCGCCGAAAGCTGATTGGTCTGGCCGGCTGTCCATCGTCCCTTCCGCGCGTGGTTGGGTGGGGGGGGCGGGGCCACATGGGAAGACAAGTTGCGGCGGGGGCGTGGTCAGACGGCATGGGGAGGTGGGTCCTGGCGCCGGTGGGCGGGGCTTACTGCAGATGATAGGCAGCTGCTTGAAAGGTCTCTTGTCCAGGCAGCAGCCACACTCTCTCTGACCTCCAGCATTTGCAAGTCTCACTTTCTCCAATATGTGATAACAAGGCCTTATGGTTGGGGGTTGGCAGTTCAATCCAACTCCTCCATGTTAACCACATATCCCTAAATTAATCTGGACCCATCTGCCAGCATTTGGACCATATGCCTCCCAGACCTTCCTATTTATTGAACTGAAATAGCTATATTTGTCTGAGTGCAGTGAAAAGTGTATAAGTTGCCACATCTTAAGTACACATTCACATCCTTCAGTCACATTTCTGTTATCCATTCATGTCCCTTTTATAATTGTACCTCCACCCCTCCCTCTGGCAGCTCATGCCAGACACGTACCACCTTCCGAGTGAAACAAGTTTGCCCCTTGCGTCCCTTTTGAATCTTTCTCCTCTCACCTCAAACCTCTGGTTTCTGATTTTGGACCACCCGACCTTGCGAAACAGACCGTGGGTGTATTTACTCTCTCCCTGAACCCCTCATGATTTTACAAACCTCTCGAAGGTCACCCCCTCAAGCTCCGATGCTCCAGGGAAAACAGCCCCAGCCTTGTTCTTTTCCCCCTCCCGACAGTTCACACCTTTTCCGGGAGCTGGTAATGGACAATTATGACAACAGCAGAGAGCAAACCCCACGACTCAGCGAGCTTATTTAATAAATAGACAAGCTGGAATGGGAACAGATTTAAGGGACTGCAGTTAAGTGATGAGAATGAAGAAATGAGATTATTGCCCTCAGAACAGTGAAGAAAAAGAGGCAATTTGATTAAAAGGTTCAACATTTTGAAGGGTTTCAAGTGAACGGGTTGGGGGCTGTGGTGAAACCATTGTTCAAATTTCACCGGCATTGCAAGGGAAATCTCCAGAGCCAATATCACCCATTCATAAGTCGGATGAAAATGGTTGTTCTTTTTTTGTTGAGTTCACATTTTTGTTGACGAGCTACTCCAAAGAAGGTCCTTCTCATCTCTAGTCCTATTTCAGGATGGGTGACATTAATCTTCATGTTATGAACGTACAATTATAAATTAAATATCGCGACTCAATTAACGTCACCTATGCTTGTCTAGATTTTTAAAGAAGTCAAGTCACCCCTCTATTTCCTTGGCTTTCAAGAAATAAGACAAATTCGAGAGCCTTTTGGCATAATGTCAAAACATCCTTGTCCCTCTCTTCTGATCCTGCCAATGTTTCCTACCTTACAATAGTGGACCACACTGCAGATGAACTTCACTGGTTTTCAGATCAAGAAAGGGCCTATTATAGGGTGGCATGGTGGCTCAGTGGTTAGCTGCCACACAGCACCAGGGACCCAGGTTCGATGCCAGCCTTGGGTGACCTCCGGGTGCTCCGGTTTCCTCCCACAGTCCAAAAATGGGTCTGGGTGGGTTGCTCTTCGGAGGGTCGGTGTTGACTTGTTGGGCTGAAGGGCCTGTTTCCACACTGTAAGTAATCTAATCTAATCACTTTTGGAATATTGCATGCAATTCTGGTCTCCTTCCTTTCAGAAAGATGTTATGAAACTTGAAAGGATTCAGAAAAGATTTACAAGGATGTTGGAGGGTTTGAGCTATAAGGAGAGGCTGAACAGGCTGGGGCTGTTTTCCCTGGAGCATTGAAGGCTGAGGGGTGACCTTCAGGTTTATAAAATCATGAGGGGCATCTATAGTGTGACTAGACAAGGTCTATACCTGGGGTGGTGGAGTCCAGAACTAGAGGGCATAGGTTTAGGGTGAGGGGAACGATATAAAAGAGACCGAAGGGGCAACTTTTTCACGCAGAGGGTGGTACGTGTATGGAATGAGCTGCCAGAGGAAGTGGTGGAGGCTGGTACAATTGCAACATTGAAGAGGCATCTGGATGGGTATATGAATAGGAAGGGTTTGGAGGGATATGGGCCGGGTGCTGGCAGTTGGGACTAGATTGGGTTGGGATACCTGTCAAAAGGTGTCAAGGCCAGTACTCTGTCTCTATTCAATCACGCCAGGAAAGAAAATTGGGAACTCTCTAGATGTTGCGAGACTTAAAGAATACCTCTCGCGTTTTCTGTTTTTATCTCGGACTTAAACAGTGCTTCTTTTGACAAAAATATAACTATGATTTGGTTGAATATTCACTGTGCTGCTGCTCCTGCAGGAAGAGTTGCTGTCACATTCTGCCCCACTCATGTGTCCTGTGACACCTTCACACATCCACTGCAGCTCATCAACAACCGTCTGTGATATCCATCCTCCAACAACGTGGTTGGGTCTCTCCTCTCTGTTGCTGTCCATCCTTCCCCTCGAGGAACTCAGATTAGATTAGATTACGTTACATTACAGTGTGGAAACAGGCCCTTCAGCCCAACAAGTCCACACCGACCCGCCGAAGCGCAAACCACCCATACCCCTACATTTACCCCTTACCTAACACTACGGGCAATTTAGCATGGCCAATTCACCTGACCCTGCACATCTTTGGACTGTGGGAGGAAACCCATGCTGACACGGGGAGAATGCGCAAACTCCACACAGTGGCCTAACCAATGTCCTATACAGCCGCAACATGACCTCCCAACTGCTGTACTCAATACTCTGACCGATAAAGGGCGGGGGACTGGGAGGATGGTCATGTTGGAAAGGGAAAGGAGCACATATTTTTGGCCTACTCTCGAAACAGATGTGGCCCAAAGAACACATCAAGATAAATTGGAGAATACAGCTCACCGCCCAATTCGTGTTTAAACGGTGCTCAGGATCATTGGGGTTTGTTATTGGAGACCACACGTCCATTACCAGCAGCTAGACAATATGCCAGAGGGCAAAATGATGTGTGCGTGCAGTGCAGTCCCCACTCCCCAAGTGGCCGAACCCCCAAGCCTTCAGCAGATTTGCCAACAGCCCATTATGTCGGCCAATATTCCTGACAGGGAGAGCTTTCCAGTTCCCAACGTAGCTGGCCCATTTCCAGAGGATCCAACTTTGGTTCCCGAGAAAATAAATTGATCAAACACCGGTTCTCTTTGAGAGGTGAAGAGGAATGGTTTATTGATGGCTTTCAGTGGGAAGAGATCAAGATCAGATGGTACAAACTCCTGAGGGGCCAGTGGTTACAGGTAGAGGGAGTCTCTCTCTCTCTCTCTCACGCAAAACAAAATAAAAGTTATAAACAAGATTACCAACACGCCTCAGCGTGTCCCCGAGGCTCCAGAGTTTAACGGCATCACAAAGACCAGTTTGACTCCTGTCTGGGCATTAGAGAGCCAATACTGGGACTGGCAAAAATCACTCGGTCCACTTCAAAAAGCAAATCAGACATCTCTCAACCAAACCCCCCCCAAAAAAAACCCAGCACACTGAGCATCTTCTCGAGAGAGAGAGAGAGAGAGGTGAAGAAGCGAAGGGTGCGAAAGGTGGGTGAGGTCTCCGCGGACTGCGTGGGTGTTGTGGTCTCCCTTCATGGGGAGATTCAGACCCAGCGTCTCCAGGAAAACACCCCAATCTCCGCCCCCCCCCCTCCCCCCCACATACTCCGGATGACATTCCCGGGGCACACCGCACTCGCATGAGCTGGCGCAACGTTCCAGAGGCAACCAGGGGGAACAAACCCAGCCAGCTCAGAGACCCCCTTAACATCTGCAACACACACAAAAAAGGGACAATATCTGGATATGGGGAGGATCAAGCAAACGTTCAAAGCATTCCCGCTCCATCCCAACCCACGCCCCACCCCCACCAAAAGATGATATGGAATGGGAGCCATGCCCCATTCCTGATACAGTGCCAGGCAGACTATATCCTGGTGTGCTTGAGTGAAGACTGCTTGGTGTCCCTCGAACAGGCTTCCAGTGCCCCCTCTTGGCTTGTGCCCACCTTCTGGCACCTCCACCTGAGCTGGGCAAACCCCTCCCTCCGACGTTGGGGCTCCCCAGCCCCTGTTTTGACGTGGGGTGGAGGGGGAGAAAAAAAAAACTGAAGAGATTTTCACTTAGGAATGGCCGGGGCTCCCCAGCCCCTGTTTTGACGTGGGGTGGAGGGGGAAAAAAAAACTGAAGAGATTTTCACTTAGGAATGGGGTGGGGGTGGTGCATGGGCGAGGAGATGGGCATCAGCGGGTGGGGGAGGTCACTGTCCTGACTCCCTCCAGCTCAGGGGAAAGCTCCACCCCCCAACTCAAGGCCCAGGATCCAAGTGGCTCCCCCCCCCCACACCCCCTCCCCACACCATCAATAGTCGTCCAGCGTGTCGAAGTGAGGGAGCAGGATCCCACGCTCCTTCAAAACCTGGAACTTGAGCTTCTCCTGACGGTGCCGCAAATCCTGCTCCTGCTGGAGCTCTTCCAAAATCTTCTCAATGCTCACGGGCTGCAGTGAGGAGGCACTCTCTTTCTCCAGGTCCTGCACAGAGAGGGGGAGGGAGAGGCCGAAGGTCAGTGGCTTGCTCAGGTTAATGGGGTAGCCTTCGGAGCCCACCCTCCCTGATCTCAGGCGTTCCAAGTGCAGGTTGGGGCGTGGGGGGGGAGGGGGAGTTACCCTGTGGTGTTG
>NW_025214474.1:13275-20959 GCF_004010195.1 Chiloscyllium plagiosum | reverse complement strand
CTCAGTCTCGCCAGCTCAGCTAGGACAGGGGGCGCGGGGGGAGGGGGGGGGGGGGGGGTGAATGGGTAGCAGGTTCAACCCTGGGCTGACACACACACACACACACACACACACACACACACACATCCTCACGAGGAAATAAAACCGTTCCCGTTCACATCCCCCTGGGTCGGGGGGGGGGAAAAGAGGTGACCTCCACCGTACCTGCGCACCTCCATGTCTCCCCCCCCCCACCACCCACCAGCCTGAGCAGCAGCTCCCGCGGGCACTCACAATCTCTCCCAGCAGCACCACATTCTCTCCGCGCACGACAAATATTCCTCGTGGGATATCGCCGTACTTGCGGCCCACGTGAATGCGTTCCAGGGTCTGCTGGAGCACCAGGTTGGCTGCGGGGAATCACAGACAAAAAAAAAAAATCAGGCAACCCTGTGGGCGTCAAGTTCAACCAGCCTGCATGAGACAGAGGGCACTGCCAGGGAACCAGCTGGAGCTGAATGAGGGCACCCCTCACTCTCTCTCTCTCTCTCTCTCTCCAGAACGGGCATTGAAGAAGATTTGCAGCTCACAGTTTGGGGTTCTGCATGTAGGTTTGCTCGCTGAGCTGGAAGGTTCATTTTCAGACGCTTCGTCACCGTCCTCGGTCACATCATCAGTGAGCTTCTGGCGTCAGTGACCCGCTTTCTATTTATGCGTTTCGGTTTCCTCGGGTTGGTGACGTCATTTCCTGCGGCGATGTCTCTTGGAGAAAAAGAACAGGAAGTGACATCGCCAACCCAAGGAAACCTAAACGCATGAACAGAAAGTGGATCATTAACAGCAATGCTTCACAGGGGGCTCACTGATACCCAACGTAGGAAGGAAACATTTGAAAACGAACCTGTCCACCAACTTACATCCAGCACCTCTCTCTCTCTGTTTAATATCAAGTTAACCTCCGGACTCTGCCCTTGTAGATAAGCTGAAGGAGTGGGCAAACACGTGGCAGATGCAGTTTAAATGAGAATGGATGTGAGCTCATCCATTTTGGTGGCAGACACAGAGTGGTGATGAAGTGGGGAAACAGGAGGTGCAAATAGACCTGGGTGCCCCTCCTCCCCCATTTGCCGAGAGCCAGCCTTGTCGGAGCAGAAGACCACACCCTGGGGTATTGTGGGCGCGTGGTTTGGCGTCTCCTTCTCAGAGGATGGCCGTTCTGGTGACAGAGGGAGGGCGGCGGAGGCTGTCCCGGACGGAATCCTGGGACTGACGGATGGAGAGAGACCGGATTGGGTTAGGATGATATTCACTGGGAATCCGAAGAATTGGTGGTGGGATTGATCTTACAGAAACCCAAATTCTACCAGTGGAGGGAGTTCACAACTGGGAAGGTGGGGGGGAGGGGTTTACTGTTTAAGGATACAGGGTAGGACTGAAATGAGGAAAGAAATGTCTGTCTGGGGGGGGGGGGGGGGGGGGGGGGTGGGAAACATTAAACGTCTTCAAGAACTCTCATGGGAGCAAGTGGGGAATAAGGGATGGAGATGTATGATCAGTTATGCTATGTTTTATTGATGAAGCAGCCAACTTGTTGCTCTTTCTAACAGATGTACTTCCAAAGTTCTGTCTTGGCAGTCAAGACAACCGATTTTTCCCAAATGGGGTCGACAGGAAGTTAAACGACCCACTCTCCCGAGAGGGGAGCAACACTGACTCCAAAAAGAAAAAACGTACACACACACACACACAATCTGGATTTAAACCCAATGTTCACATTGCCCTCTGCACCTCGTACATCGGACTGGAGGAATGGAGGGTCACTCCACTGGGACCAGTTCCAGCCACGTTGCTGTAATTCCCGGTGGGTTTGTTGTTTTCTGACAAAACAAAGATTTCAAAACACACGTTGTGGTCAGCAAACATTGATAGCCAAGGATACGTAGGTGGGCTTGGAACCTGTGGAGCCAAACAGAGGAACTGTAGAGACTCCTGAAGTCAGACATGAACATAGGCCGAAGGCCTGGACTGCACTGTTCTGTCATGTTGTTCCAGCTTTTTAACCGACTCGAAGATCAAACTAACCCACATACCTTTCATGTGCCAATCTAAGAGTCGCTTAAATGTCCCTAATGTCTCTGACTCCATTCCCACTGCTGGCAGTGCATTCCACACACCTGCCACTCTGTGTAAAGAACCGAACCTCTGACATATCTCCTGAACCTTCTTCCAATCATATAACATTAAGCCCCCTTCACAATAGCCATTTCCGCCCTGGGAAAACATCTCTGGCTATCCACTCTATCTTGTACACCTCTATCAAGTCACCTCACATCCTTCTTCACACTAAATGAGAAAAGCCCTAGCTCTCTCAACACAAGACATGCCCTCCTGTCCAGGCAGCATCCTGGTAAATCTCCTCTGCACCCTCTCTGAAGCTTCCACATCCTTCCTATAGTGAGGAGGCCAGAACTCAACACAATACTCCGAGTGTGGTCTAACCAGGGCCCGTAAGAGCTGCAACATAACCTCGTGGCTTTTAAACTCAATGCCCCTGCTAATGAAAGCCAACACACCATACGCCTTCTTAACAACCCTATCAACTTGGGTGGCAGCTTTGAGCGATCTGTGGACATGGACCCCAAGATCCCTCTGTTCCTCCACACTGCCAAGAATCTGACCTTCAACCCTGCAGTCTGCGTTAAAATTCGGCCTTCCAAAATCACTTCACACTTTTCCAGGTTGAATTCCATCGGCCACTCCTCAGCCCAGCTCTGCATCCTGTCAATGCCCCGCACTATCCACAACTCTCTTCCCTGTCTAGTGTGGGGTGCTGGAGAAGCACAGCAGGTCAGGCAGCACCCAAGGAGCAGGGGGAAAAAAAAAAAAGCCATTTCGGATATCAGGAATGAGACTGGGAGCCTCAGGGGTGGGGAGATAAATGGGAGTGGGGTGAAGCTGGGCCTGGGGGGGGTGGTCGGGGGAAAGGTAGCTGAGAGTGCAATAGGTGGATGGAGTTGGGGGTAAAAGTGATAGGTCGGAGAGGAGGGTGGAGCAGATAAGTGGGAAGGAAGATAGGCAGGTAGGACAGGTCATGGGGACGGTGCTGAGCTGGAAGGTTGCATCTGGGGTAAGATGAGGGAAGGGGAAATGAAGAAACTGTTGAAGTCCACATTGATGCCCTGGGGTTGAAGTGTTACGAGGTGGAAGATGAGGCGCTCTTCCTCCAGGTGTCTGGTGGTGAGGGAGCGGTGGTGATGGAGGCCCCAGGACCTCCATGTCCTCGGCAGAGTGGGAGGGGGAGTTGAAATGTTGGGCCACGGGGCGGTGTGGTTGATTGGTCCAGGTGTCCTGGAGATGTTCCCTAAGCGCTCTGTTAGGAGGCATGTAGAGGAGACCGCATCGGGAGCAACGGATACAATAAATGACATTAGTGGATGTGCAGGTAAAACTTTGATGGATGTGGAAGGCTCCTTTAGGACCTTGGATGGAGGTGAGGGAGGAGGTGTGGGCGCAGGTTTTACAGTTCCTGCGGTGGCAGGGGCAAGTGCCAGGATGGGAGGGTGGGTTGTGGGGGGAGGCGTGTACCTGACCGGGTAGTCACGGAGGGAACGTGGAAAGGGGTGGTGGGGTCCGTTTGGAGGTGGCGGAAATATCGGAGGATGATGCAATGTATATGAAAGTTGGTGGGATGGAAGGGGAGGAGCAGGGGTTTCTGTCCATGTTACGGTTGGAGGGGTGGGGTCTGAGGGCGGAGGGGCGGGAGGTGGAGGAGATGCGCTGGAGGGCGTCATCAACCACGTGGGAAGGGGATCTTCTATGTCCCTCTCCAAGAGTCATTTAAAAGGTGTCCCTCATGTATCAGGCATAACCAATGGAGCACTATGGAAATTAAAGAACATAAAAGCATGGGAAGGATTAAAGCATCGAAGCCCACTGGCAATCTGTGGAAGGCAGGATGGGACAACCATAGTGGAACACTCTTACACCAATTAGCAGTCAGGTTAAGGCTGAAAAGGTCATTATGGCGTGATGAGATAACACAAGGAATAAAGCAGGTCTCTCTCTGTTAAGTGTTATTATGACAGGATTGGGACATGACATTAAACATCTAATTCATACTTAGTAGAGTCAGCTTGAGACAGGAGACTATTGGAACAGATGGAATAGCGAAATATCTGTCACGACAGGTTAGTCTGGAATGGAAGATCACTGCTGCAGAGGTAGTAACAAATATCTAACCGTGACATTAGAATAACACTAAGTAGAATGTACAACTAGAGATAATGGGAACTAATATCACTGGTGTATTGTGTAGCTTTGATGAATATAGTTGGACATGCTGATAATCTTACAGAAACAAGATATGAAAATCCATGTACCCTGAGGTTCGGGGGCGTTCGAGAATCTGCTTTCTCAGTATCAAGGTCTTTTGTTTGCAAATAAAAGACCTCCTCCTGCAGGAACTCTCTGCGTCTCCTGGTGATTTTGTATTTTCTCCACAACAGCACCAGACTGGCACACTCAAACACAGAGCGATTAAACCATTGAACACTCATTTGTCACACCAGAGACTCGTTGTTACTCACCAAACTGATCAATGCTTCGCAAATATCCAATTAATGTCCGCCCATCACGAAGGAGGACGAGGTGTTTCTCTGTAATACGAAAGACCATATTAATTTACCACCCCCCGGATTACCTTTGAACAGATTCCCAGTCCGTGCCCTGATTGCACGTCTATTGGGCCCGGTCAGAGACAGCGGATAGACCACACTTGGCAAACACACACACTCGCATACATAGCGCTGACAGGCCAATGTCACACAGGACTACAGGCAAAGAGCTAGGGGCACGGGGCTGAGGCTCCCACACTCGTTGGGACTGCTAGCAGACACAGAGTGGGCTGAACAGCCTTCACTGCAGCCAGCAACTCATTTGAAGTGCTTTCTTCAGGAAACAATACACCAATACTCTCCTGCAATCAACAAACTGCCCCAAGTCGTGAAACCGGACCTCTCCGGCTGATACAGAAACGAAGTTGTTGTTGTCTTCAGTCTCACACTGAGAAGACAGATGGGGCAGTACCAGCCTCTAGCACTGTGTGGCAGCAGAGGCTGTTCCTCACTCTATGGTACAGCAGCACCCTCTAGTGCCATACTGGAAGACTGCGTCCAGTGAGGCAGGAAGGAGGCCGTTCGGCCCTCTCCCAACTGCACCGCCACTTCAACTTGAGCACTGGATGTATCTGCAACTCAAGTCCTTGGCTGCCTTGCCTAAAAAAGGCTTGACTTCCCAGAGCAGGGTCAGGAGACCTCATTTGATTCATTTAAGATGTGTCTGGACAGATGCAGGAGCAGGTGGAGAGCAGAGGGATACAGATGCTTAGGAATTGGGTGACAGGTTGAGAGAGTAGATTTGGGTCAGCTCAGGCTTGGAGGGCCGAAGGGACCTGTTCCTGGGCCGTAAATCTTCTTTGTTCTTCTCAAGTGGGGCAGGCGAGCTGAAATTTCGGGGAACTCCGATGCAGCAACAGCCTCTGAGGAGCGTCGAATGAGTGACGTCAGTGACTGCCCCAGGTCCCCAGTAACAACAGCCAAGAACCCCAACTCCTGAACTCACTTCAATCTCACCTTCCTCCCCTGCCCTCCAACATCCCAACCCCACCGCAGTCAGAGGGGGCTGTGACCAATTACAGGCATTACATCAGCGTGACTAAGAGGAAAAAAAAGCTGGGGGCAAATATCCCGAGAACCCAGCTGCCTCGTCCTGACAGTGTTCAGGAGACATCACGACCACGACCGGTGCCAATCCCACCTCAATGGCCTTTAAGGACACAGGGCAAGGGGCAGAGAGACACAGACGGACAGAGAGCACAATTCCACACTTTCCCAACGGCCGGGAGTTAGATGAGAAGATTAGATTCCCTACAGTACGGAAACAGGCCCTTCGGCCCAGCAAGTTCACGCCAAACCTCTTGATTAGGAAGGGTGACATGTCCTCCCTGACACAGTGCAGCGTCCAAGTCTTTTTTTGCCCCTCAGGAGGGGAGAATTCCCCTTTCTGTCGACCCGGTCAAATCGAGCCACCTTCATGATCACAGGCCACTTGACCTGGTCGTGCTGAGACAATCTGACCCCCACAATCTAACCCCCCGCTTCACCCCCACCTCCTTCTCCCTGTTACATTCCTGTTTGATTATTCTGGATAAGAATGTGCACACAGGCAGACAAGTCTCACCTGCTCCAGAGGTCTCTCTCTCTCTGCCTTAAAGACATTCGGACGAGGAAGCCTCAGCTGCATCAATGGGCAGAAAATTTCACAAGCCTCTGAGGGAAGGTATTCCTCCTCAACTCAGTCCCCTCATTTTGAGGCTCTATCCCCTGGTGTCACCCACCAGTGGAAACACCCTCCTCCAGAGGTCTCTCTCTCTCTGCCTTAAAGACATTCGGACGAGGAAGCCTCAGCTGCATCACTGGGCAGAAAATTTCACAAGCCTCTGAGGGAAGGTATTCCTCCTCAACTCATCCTCATGATGCTCCCCCCTCATTTTGAGGCTCTATCCCCTGGTGTCACCCACCAGTGGAAACACCCTCCCCACTTCTGTCTTACCTCATCCCTCTGTAATTTGAGATGTTTCTACAACATCTCCCCCACCATCCCATCCCATGGTTATAAATTCTAACGGGTACAGTCCCAGACGACTCACTCTCTCCTCAGAAACCAGCCCTCTCAACTCCAGAACCAACCTCCTCTGCACCCCCTCCAGGACCAGTATACTCTTTCTCAAGTAACGATTTCGAGATGCTGGTGTTGGATTGAAGTTGGACCAAGTTGAAAATCACATGACATCAGGTTATAGTCCCAAGAGGTTTATTTGGAAGCACAGGCTTTTGGAGCGCGGTTGAAAGTTCACTTGAGAGGTAACTTTTTTTTAAAAAAAAATTGCAATTTACTTATGAAAGAACTGAGGAGAAAGTGAGGTCTGCAGATGCTGGAGATCAGAGATGGAAATGTGTTGCTGGAAAAGCGCAGCAGGTCAGGCAGCATCCAGGGAACAGGAGAATCGACGTTTCGGGCATCAGCCCTTCTTCAGGAAACGTCTTCAGGCTAATGCCCGAAACGTCGATTCTCCTGTTTCCTGAAGAAGGGCTCATGCCCGAAACGTCGATTCTCCTGTTCCCTGGATGCTGCCTGACCTGCTGCGCTTTTCCAGCAACACATTTCCATATGAAAGAACTGGCCATTCAAACAGATGGGAGACTTAAACAGTCCAGGTCTTCTTCAATGTTTCATTTCAGTTACATCACACAGTAAACTTTTGTTACAAATTCTGTGTCTGACAATCTTATCCCCCCATAACCACCTTGTGGCATTCCACTGGTCATATTGGTCAGAGTATTGAGTACAGGAGTTGGGAGGTCATGTTGCGGCTGTACAGGATATTGGTTAGGCCACTGTTGGAATATTGCGTGCAATTCTGGTCTCCTTCCTATCGGAAAGATGCTGTGAAACTTGAAAGGGTTCAGAAAAGATTTACAAGGATGTTGCCAGGGTTGGAGGGTTTGAGCTAATGGGAGAGGCTAAATAAGCTGGGGCTGTTTTCCCTGGACCGTCGGAGGCTGAGGGGGTGACCTTATAGAGGTTTACAAAATTATGAGGGGCATGGATAGGATAAATAGACAAAGTCTTTTCCCTGGGGTGGGGG
>NW_025214474.1:9049-10604 GCF_004010195.1 Chiloscyllium plagiosum | reverse complement strand
TTAGCATGGCCAATCCACCCTAACCTGCACATCCCTGAGCACTATGGGGTAATTTAGCACAGCCAATCCACCCTAACCTGCACATCCCTGAACACTATGGGTTAATTTAGCATGGCCAATCCACCCTAACCTGTACATCCCTGAGCACTATGGGTAATTCAGCATGGCCAATCCACCCTAACCTGTACATCCCTGAACACTATGGGTAATTCAGCACGGTCAATCCACCCTAACCTGTACATCCCTGAACACTATGGGTAATTTAGCACAGCCAATCCACCCTCACCTACACATCCCTGAGCACTATGGGTAATTTAGCATGGCCAATCCACCCTAACCTGTACATCCCTGAACACTATGGGTAATTCAGCACGGTCAATCCACCCTAACCTGTACATCCCTGAACACTATGGGTAATTTAGCACAGCCAATCCACCCTCACCTACACATCCCTGAGCACTATGGGTAATTTAGCATGGCCAATCCCGCCTTACCTACACATCTCTGAACACTATGGGGCAATTTCCCATGGCTAATCTCCCCTGGCAAACAATTCATCGCTGCAAGACAACACCAGCTGCATTTCCCCAGCTTGGAACCCTCCCTCTTAAAGGGCCACTCCTCCCACCCACCCTGGTCAGGTGACAGCAGCTCAGGGGAGAGGGTGTTCAGGCCTTCACATGTGCCCCTTGTCTCACTGCCAGTTGCCAGTCTCATCCCCAGACCCTTGCTTCTCACCGCCATTCCAAGGGTGGGGTCGGACACAGTCAGCGATGTGATCCAATTGCTCATGAAGCTGGAGAGTTACGCGGTTGAGTCTGAGACGAGTGTCCTCGTGGGCGAATAGAAGAATTCTGAGGGTCTGAGATACCAGTTGGGGGACGACTGTGGAAACGCACTGGCATACGTTCAAGGGTCAGCTGTGGTAATTGTTCATTTGTGTCCAGGGAACACAGGCCAGTCCAGACCTCAAACAGAAAATTAGATTGAGCCTTCAATCTACAGGAGAACACAGTGGTGTTCCACAAGGATCAGCGCTGGGTCCACTGTTGTCTGTCCTTTATATAAATGATTTGGATGGGACTATAGGAGGTGTGGTTCGTCAGTTTGCGACTGACACCAAGATTGGTGGGAGAGTGGACAGTGAAGAAGGTGATCTAAGCTTACAAAGGGATCTTGATCAATGTTTTGAGCGAGAGGGAGAGATTGAAGAGGCTGGAGCTGTTCTCCCTGGAGTGTCGGAGGCTTCTAGAGGTTTACAAAATTATGAGGGGCATGGATAGGATAAATTGACAAAGCCTTTTCCCTGGGGTGGGGGAGTCCAGAACGGGAGGGCACAGGTTTAGGGTGACGGGGGAAAGATATAAAAGAGACCTAAGGGGCAACTTTTTCCATACAGAGGGTGGTACGTGTATGGAATGAGCTGCCAGAGGAAGTGGTGGAGGCTGGTACAATTGCAACATTTAAGAGGCATCTGGATGGGTATATGAATAGGAAGGGTTTGGAGGGAGATGGGCCGGGTGCTGGCAGGTGGGACTAGATTGGGTTGGGATAT
>NW_025214474.1:6004-8065 GCF_004010195.1 Chiloscyllium plagiosum | reverse complement strand
AAGTGGTGGAGGCTGGTACAATTGCAACATTTAAGAGGCATTTGGATGGGTATATGAATAGGAAGGGTTTGGAGGGATATGGGCCGGGTGCTGGCAGGTGGGACTAGAGTGGGTTGGGACATCTGGGTCGGCATGGACAGGTTGGACCGAAGGGTCTGTTTCTATGCTGTACATCTCTATGACTGTATAAATGGGACTGGGACGTATTGAGATGTCTGGTTGGGGGCGGCGGGGTGGGGAACAAAAGTTTGACCGAAGGGTCTGTTTCCATGCCGTACAACTCTGTACCAGAACTGAAAGCTGGCAGGTGGGTGAATTGGTGAGCACTGAATGCCAGCTCAGATACATGGCTACAGACTGGGCAAGACTGGAACCCACTGATTGAAGGGCACTTGACATTTGACAAGGACGAGAGGAAAGGGATAAGGTGGGGCGGCTCTGGTAATAAAGGTGTGGAACTTGCCTATTTACCCTATCCATGCCCCTCATAATTTATAAACCTCTGTAAGGTCATCCCTCAGCCTCCAACGCTCCAGGGAAAACAGCCCCAACCTGTTCAGCCTCTCCCTGTAGCTCAAACACTCCAACCGTGGCAACATCCTTGGAAATCTTTTCTGAACCCTTTGAAGTTTCCCAACAGAATTGTACGCAGCAAGTCTTTAGGCCGTCTGTGTGCCCTTACTTACAGTGTGGAAACAGACCCTCCAAAGAGCAACCCACCCAGACCCATTCCCAACCATTTACCCCTTAACCTAACATTACAGGCAATTTAGCCTGACCAATCCACCCGAACCTGCACATCCCTGAGCACTATGGGTAATTTAGCACGGCCAATCCACCCGAACCTGCACATCCCTGAGCACTATGGGTAATTTAGCATGGCCAATCCACCATAACCTGCACAACCCTGAGCACTATGGGTAATTTAGCACAGCTAATCCACCCTAACTTGCACATCCCTGAACACTATGGGCAATTTAGCATGGCCAATCCACCCTAACCTGCACATCCCTGAGCACGATGGGTAATTTAGCACAGCTAATCCACCCTAACCTGCACATCCCTGAGCACTATGGGTAATTTAGCATGGCCAATCCACCCTAATTTGCACATCCCTGGGTACTATGGGCAATGCAGCATGGCCAATCCACCCTAACCTGCACATCTTTGGAGTGTGGGATGAAACCGGAGCACCCGGAGGAAACCCACACAGTCACGGGGAGAATGTGCAAACTCCACACACACACAGTCGCCTGAGGCCCTTATTTACTGGGACTGAGTTATGTTTGGTTCCCCCGCTCCATTCCTGCCAAATGCTGATAACGTTTGTCCAACTGCCTCATCCGTTTCCAAACGTCCCTTTTCTTCACAGTGGGAAGGTCATTGATGAAGCAGCTGAAGATGGTTGACCCTGTGGACGTGACCCTGCTGACCTCTCGCAGGCGGGACGGTGACCCTCCAACAACCACCATCATCTTCCCCTGTGCTGGGCAAGATCCCAACACACGGAGAGTTTGCTCCCTACTCCCTATTTCCAGTTTTGCCAGGGCTCCTCGAGACCACACTCACTCGAACGAGACCCTGATGTCCCTCTCCCCTCCCCGCTTTCATTTCCAGCCAAATGGAACTATCGGAAAGCTGGGGGATTTTAACCGTTGAAGTGGAAAAGGCTACGAGAAGCTGAAATCGAATGGGGTGGGGAGACCCCTGTGTCCCTGAACAGCATCCTGGGGTATGGTGCGATGGTCACTGGGGAATCGATGAGAGGGGGAGGGTGTGTGTGTGTATATATTTATATAAAATATACACACACACTCTCTCATACTCTCACACAGATATACACACACACACAGACAGATACTCATACACACTCTCACCCACACACAGACAGACACAGTCTCACATGCACATTCTCTCATACACACACACTCACTCACATTCATAGACACACACTCATACACAAACTTTCACATACAGACGCACACACACACACAGATACACACAGACACACACACAGGTGCACAACACAGACACACACGGCGATGCAGATACACACAGAGA
>NW_025214474.1:2184-5366 GCF_004010195.1 Chiloscyllium plagiosum | reverse complement strand
GCACTCACACAGAGACACACAAACAGACATACACAGTAATACAGACACACAGAGACACACTCACAGAGACACAGACAGACACACACTCAAAGAGCCACACAGACACACACAGCAGCACAAAATGACACACAGAGAGAAGCACATACACAGAGACACAAAGCGATAAAAACAGACACATACAGGCACCTTCACATACACAGAGAAGCACACACAGAGACACACAGCAATACAGACACACAAAGACACACACTCACAGAGCCCCACACACAGAGATGCACACACACACAGTGACACACTCAGAGTCATACAGACATACACAGAGACACAGAGCGATAAAAACAGACACATACAGGCACCTTCGCATACGCAGAGAAGCACTCACACAGAGACACACAAACAGATTAGATTAGATTAGATTCCCTACAGTGTGGAAACAGGCCCTTCGGCCCAACCAGTCCACACCAACCCTCTGAAGAGCCATTCCCCTACGTTAACCCCTTCACCTAACACTACGGGCAATTTAGCATGGCCAATTCACCGAACCTGCACATCTTTGGACTGTGGGAGGAAACTGAGCACCTGGAGGAAACCCACACAGACACGGGGAGAATGTGCAAACTCCACACAGACAGTTGCCTGAGGTGGGAATTGAACCTGGGTCTCTGGCGCTGTGAGGTAGCAGTGCTAACCACTGAGCCACCGTGCACCTATGCACACACAGAGATGCACCCACACACACAGTGATACAGAGACACACTCATAGAGCCACACAGACACACAGCAATACAAACATACACAAGACACACACACACAGACACACAACGGTACAAACAGACACACACACAGGCACCTTCATATACACAGAGAAGCACTCACACAGAGACACACAAACAGACACACTCACAGGGCCCCACACACTGAGATGCACACACACAGAGAACCACTCACACAGACACACAGCAATACAAACAGGCACACACACACAGACGCACTCACACAGAGACACAGACACACACAGACCGCACTCACAGAGACACAGACACACTCACACAGAGACACAAATAGATACACACAGAGTCACACACCAATACACACACAGAAACCTGACACAGCCTCAGCAGGACATCTTGGGCCCTCTGGAAGCGAAAGCTCACATCCCATTTGCCTTCCGAACCACTAACTGAACCTGCCTCGTAAACCCGTACAGAATCCAGAGCTGGGACTCCCAAGCCCCCTTTGTACTTGGGCTTTCTGAAACCTTTGCTGTTTGACCAACCAGTCTCTGTCTCTCTCCTTCTGACCAAAGTGCATCACCTCACACTTAGCCACATTGTCGTCCATCTGCCACTTGTTAGCCCACTCTCCTAACCTGTCCAAATCTTTCCCCTGCCTCCTCAATGCGACCTGGCCCTCCGCCTGTCCTTATAAACTCTCATATTCTTCGCCCAGATTGTTAATGTGTCACGTGAGAATGTCGTGTGGTCCCAACACTGATCCCCGAGTGGGACTCCACCAGTTCCTGGCTGCCATTCCTGATGAAGACCCTCTTGTCTCTGTTTTCCGATGGTGAGCCAATCCTCTCTCCACGCCAAGACCTGGGCCGGCAGCCTCCTGTGCAGCACCTCGTCACACTGGACTGCATTAACGTCCCCGACCTGTCCAGTCAGACGGGAGCCGCAGAAACAGACAGAAAGACGGCAGGTCTGCTGAGGGGGGGGCGGATGGGGAGGGGGGGGGTTTCTCTCCGGGGGAGACGCTGATACCGAGGAGCAGCACGCGAAAAGCCTCACCGGGAGAGAGGGCCAACGCAACGGCCAAAGAGCGAGGTGCCCAGGCGAGTGACGAGAGAGTTCACCAGTTTTACTCCAAATAAAAACCCAATCTGCTTCCAAAACAATTCAACAGAAACACAAAATCAAAGCGTGCCCGTAATCGGAGCGGTCAGATTCCTGATCCTGTTGGTGGTGGTGGTGGTGGGGGGAGGAGGGAGGCTGGGGAGACGGAACGTTCTGGAATCGGCTCGCTGAGCGACTGCACCATTTGGAAATTGTGAGGCCTGGGGGGGGTGGTGTGGGGAGAGGATCTGTTTGGGTGGGAGATGGTGACTGAAAGTGAGGGTGGGGGGGGTGGGGGGAGGGGGGGGGTTGTTGCGGTGTGTGTCAGTGGGCGGGTGCGGAGCTGCCCTTCATGGTCGCCGCCTGTTGGCGTTGCCGTGCTCCCAGGCCTGGCTGCTGGAGCTGAGGTGGTGCCAGGCCTCAGAGGGGGCCGCTCCTTGCCTGTGCAGGTGTGGGGAGAGCTGGGGGCCCGGTGTGAATGGGTGCCTCCTGGCCTGGGCGTTGTCGTCCAGCGGGGAGGAGCAGGAGGAGGATGACACCAAGGTGCTGCTGCTGCTGCCGCCGCTGCTGGTGTCCAGCTGTCTGCTGCTGGTGTCCAGCTGTCTGCTGCTGGTGTCGCTCAGGCGGCTACTGGACGACGATGGGAAGCTGGCCTCTCCGTCCACACCCTCCAGGGCGCTGGATGAGGAGGAGGAGGCGGTGGAAGGCCCCAAGCTGGATGGACTCTCTGGGCCCTGCAGATCCCCCAGGTGCCAGTACTGCCTGCTGTTCTGAGGCAGGTAGATGGAAAAGGCCTGATGTCTGTCCTCCTCCGGCTCAGCGTGGCCCGGGGAAACGCCGTCACACTGCCCCGGCACGTCTTCCAGCCCGACGTGGGACAAGAGGCCCAGCGGGAGGTCAGCCACAATCTCAGGGAGCTCCCCCGGCGACTGATCGACTCTCCTGCAGAGACAGACAGAGGGAGAGAGCAGCAGCAGCTGCTGGTCACAAACACAGGCGCAGAGCTTTCCCCCTGAATCCTCACCATTTGCTCCGACACAGCACAGTGTGTGTGTGTGTGTGTGTGTGTGTGTGAGAGAGAGAGAGAGTACGTGTCTGTCTGTGTGTGTGTACGTGTGTGTGGGTGAGAGTCTGTATGTAGGTGTGTCTGTGTGAGTGTACGTGTGTGAGTCTGTATGTAGGCGTGTGTATGAATGTGTACATGTCTGAGAGAAAGAGTGTGTGTGTGTTTACATGTGAGAGTCTGTATGTAGGTGTGTGAATGTGTACGTGTATGTGAGAGAGTGTGTATGTATAAGTGTGTGAGTCTGCAGGTGTGGCCGCACATGTGTACGTGTGTGTGTGTGT
>NW_025214474.1:0-1969 GCF_004010195.1 Chiloscyllium plagiosum | reverse complement strand
AAAGAAAGTGAGTCTGCGTGTAGATGTATTTGTGAATGTATACATGTGTGTGTGTGTAAGAGTGAGAGAGAGAGAGACAGAGAGAGAGAGTGTGAGAGAGAGAGAGGGAGAGAGAGGGAGTGTGTGTGTGTGTGTGTGTGTGTGTGTGTGTGTGAGAGAGAGAGAGAGTCTGTCTGTCAGTGTGTGTGAGAAAGTATACGACGCTCAGTAACATCGACAAGACGCACTGCAGCAACTCCCCCAGGCTCCTCAGACAGCACCTTCCAAACCCCACGGCCACTTCCATCGGGAAGGACAAGGGGCAGCAGGTACATGGGAACACCACCCCCTGCAAGTTCCCCTCTGAGCACCTCACCATCCGCGACTCGGAAATATATCGGTCGCTGGGTCAGAATCCTGGGCCTCCCTCCCTCAGGGCGCTGTGTGTGTGGGGGGGCGGGGGGGTCCCTCCACCACACGGGACTGCAGTGGTTCGAGCAGGCAGCTCACCCCCCCCCACCTTCACAAGGGGGGCAGTTAGGGACGGGCCAATAAACAATGCCCAGGGGCCATGAATGAAACAGAAGAGGAACAAAACTGGACGCGAGCCAGGAAGCTTAGAGTTCCTGATGGAGACGCTGGGCTGGGGATTGTGGGAGAGTGGAACGCAGCATGACCACATTAGGAAGAGGGGAGGAGGGAGAGAGAGACAGAGAGAGAGAGAGACAGAGACAGAGAGAGAGAGACAGAGAGAGACAGAGAGAGAGAGAGATACCTGTTCTTCACCAGAGCCTGTCGACACATCTTCACAACAGCCAGGAGGAAGTGAGCAATGGACAGGAGCAGGGCCCAGAGGCCTTCAGCAATGCGACTCCTGTGGGGGAAGACGACACGGGCTGGATTCACCTCAGTGCAGGACGGCCCAGTCTGAGGCGCTCAGAGTGACTGGCAATCTCATCAGTCACGTTCCACACCCTGTGACTGGGGCGAGGGGACAGCTGACTCCACGCTGAGCCAACCCCAGCATCCCACTCACAAGATGGCTGCTCAATGGAGTCCCCACAGGTGATCTATCACCCGGCCTGCGCACTAAGGGGCAGTTTCCCGTGGCCGATCCACCCTGACCTGCGCAGCTTTGGAACGTGGGAGGAAACCGGAGCACCGGGAGCAAACCCACGCAGACGCGGGGGGAGAATGTGCAACAGACAGTCGCCCGAGGCTGGAATCGAACCCGGGTCCCTGGCGCTGTGAGGCAGCCGTGCTCACCACTGGGCCACTGAGCAAGGCATAGAGATCCTGGGCCAAAGGAGATGAAAGGGAGAAGGCGGGGACTGAAATGGATGATCAGGCAAGGATCACAGTGAATGGGATAGCAGCAGTGCAGGACCGAGTGGCCAAATCCTGCACCAATTTTTTGCTGTTCCCATGTCGAGGAGGTGAAGGGATCAGAGTCAGGAAACAGAACTGAAAGGACAGCCCTCATATAGTCCCAGTGTCAATAAATTAGTAACAGAGATTGAGTGATGACAAACGGGCATCAGGGTGAAATGCTGAATTGCCACCAGCTCATACCCCAAGCTGGTGTGCCAGTGGGAGCGCGTGGTGCGTAGCCACAGAGACCCTCCCCAGTTCACAGCCCACAGCTCACCGGGCAACAGGATACACTCGGATTGGCAGCTGCACACCCGTACGGTCCCACTTCGCCCTCTGAACAGTCAGGGCAATCCTCTGGAGTGACCCTACAAGAAGAGAAACAACAAAACTTGGAAATCAGAGCCCGAGCCCAACACAAAACCAGACGCCGAGACAGAGGGTGTAACAGGGAGAGTGTTATAGCTGAGAGTGAGGGTGTCACAGAGAGTGTGTTATAACTGAGGGTGAGGGTGTCAAGAGAGTGTGTTATAACTGAGAGTGAGGGTGTAACAGAGAGTGTTATAATTGAGAGTGAGGGTGTCATGGAGAGTGTTATAACTGAGAGTGAGGGTGCCAC
>NW_025214473.1:34347-44360 GCF_004010195.1 Chiloscyllium plagiosum | reverse complement strand
AGTTATTGCTATCCAGCAGGGTTCAGGAATATGGGTACACAGCAGTCAGTCTTCACAGTGGAGGGTACGAAGAAAATGCCAGTAATTGATAAGGATACGGAGGAAGGTGAGGACCAAGAAACAATCATTATCATGAAAGCGTTAGAGTTGGACAAACAAATGGAGCTAAAGGTAGACAAGTCTCTTTGCCCTGATGGAATACATCCCAGGGTGCTACCAGAGATAGCGGGAGAAATAGTAAATATACTTGGAGTCAGAGTCCTCCAGCAGAGACAGGACCTTTAGTCCAAACTGGCCCATGCCGATCAGAATGTCCATCCACGCTAACCCCATTTCCATGCACTTGGCTCATCTGCTTATGAAACTTTCCTATTCATGTATTTGTCCAAATGTCTTTTGCATGTTGGTAACAGACCCGCCTCAATCACTTCCACTGGCAGCTCAGTCCGTATACATACCACCCTCTGTGTAAAACAGGTGCCCCTCAGCTTCCCTTTCATAATTTCTCCTCTAACTTTAAACTGATGCCTCCACTCCTTGATTCCCTGGGAAAAAGACAATGCATTCTCCTTATACAAGCCTCTTATACACTTCCAGAAAAGATCCCCCCTGTTTCCTCTGCTCTAAACAAAAAAAAAATCCTCACTTGCACAACCTCTCCCGCTAACTCAGACCCCTGAGCCCTGGCAAAAATCCCTGTAAATTTCTTCTGCACTTTTTACAGTTTAATAATTGAAACCTACATTACATTCATCAGATTTCCAGTGTTTCCCAAAGGCACTGGAGCCGACGTGACGGCGCCAATGGATTAAAAGCCATGATCGATAATTAAGCCCTTTACAACAGTCCCGCTTTCATAGTTTTTTTTTTCCATGGTACAGGTATCGTGGTGTCTTTCTGGTTGCATAATTAATTAAAAACTTGTCCTCATACAAAACAATTCTGTAGCTTAATTGTTCCTGGGAAATGTGCCATGTTTTTTTCAGACTTTTGAAACAAATGAACTCTCTCTCCACAGTCACCACACTAACACGGACGTGGCTGCGCCTCAGTAATGTTTCCAGTCACACTGGCATTTTTGAAATATTCGCCCATGGACAGAATACACACCTTTCCTTCCACATGAAAAGGCCAATGATATTCAGATCGGCACGGATCAAGTAACCATCAAAACGGAACAGGAAGTTCAATTTGAATTTCTCATCCACAAATCCGCCCTTTCAGAACCCTACAATAGAGAAAACAGGTCACCACCGTTAGCACAGGATGTAAATTCATAAGACAATTATAGTATTACATTGTAGTTTCTTTGTTTTCCCCAAAGCTTAAAATCTCAGTCTCACAATTGCTCTCTTCTGTGAACTGAAATCCAAACCAATCTCCTCACTCCTTCCCACCACACCCAGTTCTAACACTCTCTCCTCTCTTTTAATTCAGTTTCCTCGCTCCTGCCTGCAGACTAAGAACCAAAAAAGTGGGCAGCACGATGGCACAGTAGTTAGCACTGCTGCCTCACAGCACTCGATTCCAGCCTCGGGCTCATTTTCTCCGTGTCTGCGTGGGTTTCCTCCGGGTGCTCCAGTTTCCTCCCACAATCCAAAGACTGATAGTGCAGGTCAAGTGAATTGGCCATGATAAATTACCCATAGTGTTAGGTCCTTTAGTCAGAGGGAAATTAGTCTGGATGGGTTGCTCTTTGGAGGGTCCGTGTGGACTGGTTGGGCCAAAGGGCCTGTTTCCACACTGTAGAAAATCTAATCAAATCAATGAGTCTGACTCAGAGCCTCGTGGGTGTTGATAAATACTTCCCCCACCTCCCAGGGGTCCTTCCTGGTCAGACGCACATTGATTTTTTTCCCCTCAATATGGAACGTCTTACTCATTTCCCCCACTCCGACCTCTGATGAGAACCATCCTGCACACACTGGCCAAATCATATCTGGTTGAACTAAAATGAAACAGATTAGAACTCTAATTACAGGTCCACCCCTGTCCCTTTCCATAACATTCCTGAATCTTCACAAGAATGCTTCCCCATTGATACTTTGACCACTTGTCAGGATACCAGGGGAGGGGCCATTCCGCTAGGTCCTGTTTTCATAGGGAGGAACTGCCAATGACAGATTAATCCCACACACCCACAGCCTCCCTGGCACTGACCCACCCTGCACATTCGCCAACAATTGCCCAGCACTGCGCCCGTGCACTGGTCTACCCTCCTACAGCACATGCACCAGATCACACAGGAGCCTGGGTGATTGACAGCAGCTGCTGCTCAATAGGGTGGAGGGGGCGGGGCTGGAGGACTGGGGCAATGGGATTGTAACCAACGAATGAATGTGGAGGACACTAGGGGATGGACAGGTCAGTGAAGGACAGGAGCAGTGCAGCAGCAGGAGGGGATCCTGGACAATCTGAACAATGGGAGAATCTGACAGGAGAGAAACTACAGGAAGGTTCTGTTTAGAGGCTCAGGCAGGGACAGCTCGGAGATAGTATGGCCTGGAGGCTTGGCACGTTTTCCAATCAGCCTCTTCAAAGCCGCTGTTACCAAACCCTGAACCCAAGAGGCAGATGGAGTTTAATTTAGATAAATGTGAGGTGCTGCATTGGGCTAGTGGAAAGAAGGGAAGATTTTCTCAATCTCACTCACATGGAAACTCCATGAACTCCTCCCACTTACTTTCTACGGTGGGGATGGAGGAGACAGAGCAGATGGGAGAGGGGTTAGGTATATAGGGACTGCCTTTCAAATGGAACTCCCCTGTGTTGGTGATATCAACAAGACTCAATACACAGTCACTAACAAAGCTGGCGTACGTGAACTTTATCCAGAATATTAACAACCATAACTGGGTGACACAGACACCAATGTACAGAGTTAAGTCCTGGATATTATAACGGCTTTGTGTGTGAGAAATCACGTCTCATGAACTTGAGTCAATTTTTTTGAAGTAACAACAAAAAGGATTGATGAGGGCAAAGCGGTGGAAATGATTTACATGGACTTCAGTAAGACGTTCAACAAGGTTCCCCATGGGAGACTGGTTAGCAAGTTTAGATCTCATGGAATACGGGGACTACTAGCCATTTGGATACAAAACCTGTTCAAAGGTAGAATACAGAGTGTGGTGGTGGAAGGTTGCTTTTCAGTTTGGAGTCCTGTGACCAGTGGGGTGTCACAAAGGATCGGTGCTGGATCCACTAATTTACATAATTTATATCAATGATTTGGATGTGAATATAAGAAGTAATGTTAGTAAGATGACACCAAAAGTGGAGGTGCAGTGGACAGTGAAGAAGATTACCCCAGATTACAACGGGATCTTGATCAGATGGTTGAATGTGCTGAGGACTGGCAGATGAAGTTTAATTTAGATAAATGTGAGGTGCTGCATTTTAGAAAAGCAAAATATTAGCAGGATGTATACACTTAATGGTAAGGTCCTTGGGAGTGCTGCTGAACAAAGAGACCTTGGAGAACAGGTTCATAGCTCCTTGAAAGCAGAATCGCACGTAGATAGGATAGTGAAGGTGGTGTTTAGTATGCTATCCTTTATTGGTCAGAGCACCGAGTATAGGAGTTGGGAGGATATATTGCGGCTGTACAGAGCATTGTTTAGGTCACGCTTGGAATATTGCATGCAATTCTGATCTCCTTCCTATCAAAACAATATTGTGAAACTTGAACAGGATCAGAAAAGAATTACAAGCATGTTGTCAGGGTTGGAGGATTTGAGCTACAGGGAGCGGATGAATACACTGTTTTCCCTGGAGGTTCGGAGGCTGATGGGTGACCTTATAGAGGTTTATAAAATCAGCAGGGGCATGGATACGGTAAATACACAAGGTCTTTTCCCTGCGTTGGGGAGGAGGTACGATGGGAGGTGGGAGACAGAGGGGAGAGACCGAGAGCGGAGGGTGACCGTTATTTTGTAGATTACAACGCAACCCTGTTCCTGTTTTCTCCCTACCCCCTTCAATCTCTCTGAACAAGTGCACAGTCCCTGGAAAGTAGAGCTTCAGAGTGATCAAGTGCTGAAGGTTGCATTTGGGACGCTGACCTTTATTGGTCTGTACACCTATCAATAAATGGACCTAGGTTCAATTCCACTGTCCTGGATTCATATATGTGGCCACAGACACGCCTGTTTCTGACCCTGACTACTGGATCCCCTGTCATTATAGCTCTGCCATTCTCCTTCCTCCCGTTCTGTGCAGCGGAGCTATCTGTGGTGTCATGAACCTGCCTGTTGCTGAGTTTCCCTGGGAGGCTACCCCACCTGTTCCCCCCCCCCCTTATAGAATCCCAAGTGGTGCACAATATCTGTTTGAGAAGGGGAATGATCACTGGGGAATCCTGTACTTCCTTCCTGATCCTTTTACTTGATCTGATGGTCACCCATTCCCTTTCTGCCTGTGTAACCCTCACCTGCAGTGTGACTAACTCACTAAACGTGCTGTCCATAACATTCTCAGTATCGCAGATGCTCCACAGTAAGTCCACTCACAGCTCCAGGTCTGAAAAGCAGTTTCCCAGTAGCTGCAGTGGACACACTTTCTGCACACATAGCCGTCAGGGACACTGGAAGCGGCCCTTATTCCCCACATTGTACAAGAGGAACACACCACGGGTCTGAGGGCTCCAGTAACAATGCGTCTCTAGATTCAGCTAGTTAATCCAATTAAGAGAATTTAAATGAGCGAGAAACCTTCCTTCACTTCAAACATTTCCATTATAATCAAAAGCCCCAATATTTACTTAAGCTGACATTTTATACTTTTAAAAACTGTTATAAATATCTCAGCAGGTTTCACTTACAAACTGGCTGTTCCCATTGGAACCATGTGAATTTCTGAATGGCCTGAATTAAAACTGAAGCTGTGGTTCACCTTTTCCCTGTCTCACCACGCTGTGTTTACACCCAACTACAAAACACACATTGAGCCAAGCAGCACTCGCAGTGCAGCCATGTCATTTTCATTGCCTTCTCACACCTACATTGCCCTCAGCCTCCTGTACTGTTCCAATGCATCTCAATGGGAGCTCAGGAAGTGCTTCTCATCTTTCAATTCAGCCCTTTGTAACCCCAGAGTCAACATAGACCTCAGCAGTTTCTAGATGAACAGAGAGTTGTCAGAATCTGGAACATTCCACCTGAAATGGTGCTGGAATTTGACTCCACAAGGAATTTTAATGAGAAGTTTGCAGTGAATTGAAAATAAGGAGTTTATAGGTTAACATCATGAAGTGGGTGACTGGGACAAAATCTGACATTTCCTACAAAGAGACGAGGTGTAATTTGGATACATCTGTGCTCCCTCTCAGGGCAATACCTCCTTCCACAGCTGCAGGGCCCAGAACAGAACACAAACCCCAAGGGTGATCCAAGCACTAATTTGAACATCTTTCTGCTTTTTGCTCGAAAAAAAAAGATACATTCCCACAGACAGAACAGACAAACCTTTCTCCTTTCCACAGTTAAATGTCAATGGTATTCAGATCCTAATGAACCTGATGATGGTAGAAAATTGCTTTTGAGATCCCTGTCTCAATTATTCTCAATTAATCTCCTATAAAATGAATTCACAAAACAAAGCTCATAGTCAGTGCAGGATGAATGTTGAAGGCAAGCATTTCTCTTGATATGTGTTTGATGTGTAAATGCTCCTCTTCAAATCACCCCTCCCCCACTCAGGAAGACGACATGTCCATGCGCCTCGCTGTACCTTGCCCCCAAATAAAGATGGTGGCCATAACTCAGGACCTATCACTGCCTGAGGGTCACAGCCATTTTCCCATTTGCTATAAACGTGGGACCAAGAGTTTCTAATTCAGGCCTAAATACCTGTACAGAGTGTAATTAAACCCTCCCTCTAAACTGGATCCAACTCCCCTTTCCCGTTTCCTCCTCCTGCACACACTAAGGCTCATTCTAGGTCAAGTGACTCTTCCTCAGAACCAATGGCAGTTGGGAAAATTAGAATCCCTACAGTGTGGCAACAGGCTATTCGGCCCAACAAGTCCACACACACCCTCTGAAGAGTTTGTCCACCAAACCCATTCCCCGACCGTATTATTCTACATTCAAAGTTTGTGCGAAGATTTGTAGCTCGGGTTCTCGTTGTTGTGGTTCTGTTCGCCGAGCTGGAAGTTTTTGTTTCAAATGTTTCGTCCCCTGGCTAGGCGACATCATCAGTGCTTGGGAGCCTCCTGCGAAGCGCTTCTTTGATGCTTCCTCCGGTGTTTATAGTGGTCTGTCCCTGCCGCTTCCGGTTGTCAACCGGAAGCGGCAGGGACAGACCACTATAAACACCGGAGGAAACATCAAAGAAGCGCTTCGCAGGAGGCTCCCAAGCACTGATGATGTCGCCTATTATTCTACATTTCTCCTGACTAATGCAC
The DNA here is from genome assembly GCF_004010195.1 of Chiloscyllium plagiosum. Taxonomy (NCBI): domain Eukaryota; kingdom Metazoa; phylum Chordata; class Chondrichthyes; order Orectolobiformes; family Hemiscylliidae; genus Chiloscyllium; species Chiloscyllium plagiosum. The sequence continues at coordinate 37,954 of NW_025214473.1, read as the reverse complement.
CTAACCTATAAGTCCCTGAGCACTACAGGAAATTTAGCTTGGCCAATTCACCTAACCTGTATATCTTTGGACTATAGGAGATAGGGGTTAAAGAGTAAATAATAGGTGTGGACAGAGCCCAAAAGAGACAGTAACATTTGGAAAGACAAAGGAGTGGATAACAATCTGGCTGGGAGAGTGCATAGCTGTTAATGGAGGGGACAGGAACCTGAGTCTGGCAGCATGTCAGTGGAGTTGCTGGAAATGGCAGCTGATGATCTACGTTCTGCTGCAAAACAGATCTTGAACCCAAAAGAGACAGTAACATTTGGAAAGACAAAGGAGTGGATATCAATCTGGCTGGGAGAGTGCATAGCTGTTACTGGAGGTGACAGGAACCTGAGTCTGGCAGCATGTCAGTGGAGTTGCTGGAAATGGCAGCTGATGATCTACGTTCTGCTGCAAAACAGACCCTGAGCTTCCAGTTGCCTGTCACTTTAACACACGAGTCTGTTCCCTGGCCAACAACTCTGTCTCATGCTTACTGCAGTGTTCCAGTGAAGCTTGGTGCAAGCTGGCCGAACACTCGAGAACATACCAAAACGCCCCGTATTTCAAGGACTGCAATTTCCCCTCCCATGTGTATCCCCATCACTTGCCACACCTCTGCCATTCAACCACACTTCTCCAACTGCAGCAAGTATAGAATCCCCCAGTCCTCACCTTCCACCCAGATACAACGCACCATCCTCTGCCATTTCCACCACCTACAATCAGACCCCACCAGAGATGATTTTCCCTCTCCATTCCTTTCAGCATTCCACAGAGACCATTCCCTGTGAATTCCGAGTCAGATCCATGCTCCCCACTAACCTACCCTCCACTCCCAGCACCTTCACTTGTCAATGCAAGAGGTGTAAAACCTGTGCCCACACCTCCCCCCTCACCTCCAAAGGACCCTTCCACATCCAGCAACAGATTTTCCTGCACATCCATCCACCTCACCTATTATGGCCTTTGCTTTCGATGTGGTCTCCTCTCCACGAGGGAATCAGGACACTTGTGGAATGTTTCAGGGAACATTTCTGGGACACATGCACCAACCAACCCCACCATCCTGTGGCCGACCACTTCAACTTCCACACCCACTCCGCCAAGGACATTCAAGTTCTGGGCCACCTCCACCACCAAATCCGAGCCACCCGACGCCTGGAGGAAGAAAACCTCATTTTCCACATTGGGACCCTTTAACCAAAGAATCAAGCTTTCCTCACCTCCCCGCCCCTGCCTTATCCCAGATCCAACCCTCCAACTCGACACCACCCTCTTGAGCTGTCCCACCTGTCCATCTTCCTTTAAAATTATCCACTCCACCATCTCTCCATTACCCTCCACCTAACCCTGCACACCTCTATCCCCAGTATCAAATTCAATAATTTTAGGTTCTGAACTCTCCAATGTCCTTGGGCCCTAGCCTTTTAACCCACATACCAGGCCTTGTTATCGCATAGCCTACCATTACGCATTACCGATGGTTAGCCACTAACAGTCCCCATAAACAGCTATTCACCCTCCACCAGCCAAATCATTATCCACTCCTTTGTCCAACTGCTCCCATCTCTTTGGACTCTATCACCACCGATCATTTACTCCTTAACGCCTACCTTCTGCATATAAACCGACATTTCTTTTCAGTAACATCAGTTCTGAGGAAGGGTCAGCAGATCCAAAATGTTAATCTGATTTCTCTTCACAGATGCTGCCAGACCTGCTGAGCTTTTCCAGTACCTTTTGGTTATTGTGAGAGATTTACAGCATCTGCAGTTCTTTTGGTTCCAATTTACAAGGAATTTCTAATTCAGGTCTAGCAGCCTAAAACCATGTGTTTATAAACAATACACAATAGCTCCATTTCTTCCCCAGACTTTGCAGTCTCTCCCACTCCCTTCACACTCACTGGGTCCCCTCTCACCGTGACACTGCGCCTGCACAGCTCATGGCCACATTCACTCCCATTGGCTGGAGGATCACGCCAATTCTCCTATTGGTCTGAAGCTGCTGTCAATCACCCGGGCCCCATTGTGACATGAGTGGGCTCCTCCCAAGAGCATCGGATGCTGAGGGGTGACCTCATAGAGCTTTATAAAATCCAGGGTCTTTTCCCCTGGGGTGGGGGGAGTCTAGAACGAGAGGGTGTAGGTTTAAGGTGAGAGGGGAAAAAACTAAAAGGGACCCTAGAGGCAACTTTTTTCACACTGAGATTGGTGCAAGTATGGAATCTTCTGTTCAGGGAAATGGTGGAGGCTGGTACAATTACACCATTTGGCATCTGGATGGGTATGTGAATAGGAAGGGTGTCGAGGGATATGTGCCAAGTGTTGGCAAATGGGACTAGATTAGGTTGGGATATCTGGTCGGCATGGACCAGTTCGACCAAAGGGTCTAATTCCATGCTGTAGGTCTCAATGACTCTGCCCTGGGATGAGCTTCATCATTCACAGTGCATGGGGCAGTAACACTGAGCTCAGGGGTTTGCGGCTGTTCAGCCCATTGGGGCTGTACTCTCCCCCTCTGGAGATGGTGCCAGTCTATCCCAACTCACCTCCCATTTGTCTGTAGCCCTCCAAATCCTTCCTTAAAAAAGTTAAATTCCAAATTTGTTTTGACAATAACTACTGAATCTGCATCCAGCTGTCGGTCAAACTGTTCCAGATGCTCAGAACTTAGTGAGCAAAATAATCTTCACATTCTTAACCTGCATTATTTGCCAGTTCCTTGAAGGTAGTTACTAAAAGTTGTGACGTTAATAATTTCTCCCTCTGTCTCTGTAAATTAAATATCCTGGAAACAAATCTGCTCCTGGTCGATATCACTGCCTAACCTTCTTAGCTCCAAGGAGAATTATCCGATCTTCTGCTAACTCTCCATCAAAGAGAAACCCATCTTAATTTTATTAGTGCCATAAAGATGTACAGCAGAAAAACAGACCCTTCGATCCAACTTGTCCATGCTGACCAGATATCCTAAATTAATCTCATCCCATATGCCATCTCTTGGCCTATATTCTTCTAAACTTTTGGTATTCACATACAACATCTCAAAGGCATAATTGGCTAATGGTACCAGCCTCCACACTTCCTCTGGCAGCTCATTCCATACACGTAACATGTTCAGCTGGAAACATTGCTCCTTACATTCCTTTTAAATCTTTTCCCTCACACCTGAAGCCTGTGCCCCCAAACTTTGGACTCACATATCCTGGGAATAAGACTCTGGGATTTCACCCTATCCATGTCCCTCACAATTGTATACGATGCTCCAGGTAAAACAGCCCCAGCCTATTCAGCATCTACCTATATAGCTCAAACTCTCAACCCTTTGCGGATCTTTGCGGATCTTTTCCGAACCCTTTCAAGTTTCACAATATCATTCCAATAGCGGGGAGACCAGGACTGAAAGCAGAATTCCAGAAGTGGCTGAATCAATGTGCTGTGCAGCCACAAAATGACGTCCCAACTCCACTACTCAATGCACTGACCAGTAAAGGCAAGTACACCAAACACCACCTTCACTACCCTGCCTATGATTTCACTTTCAAGGAACTATGAACCTGCACTCCAAGGTCTCT
>NW_025214473.1:26091-32412 GCF_004010195.1 Chiloscyllium plagiosum | reverse complement strand
GAGAATGATCAGTGGGAGGTCACTGTACATTGGTACCAATGACATAAGAGAGAAGGATGAAGTCCTGATGAGACAATATTGCAAATTAGCCTGGAGGATAATAAGCAGGTCCTTGTGGGTAGTAATATCTGGATTACTCCCGGTGCCACATGCTAGTGAGAGTAGGAATAGCAGGGTAGAGTAGATGAATGCATGGCCAAGGATCTGATACCGGGGAGAAGGATTCACATTTTTGGATCATTGGAATCTCTGCTGGGGTAGAATTGACGTGCATAAGAAGGATGGATTACACCTGATTTGGAAGGTGTCTAATATCCAAGCAGGGAGATTTGCTAGTGCTACTCAGGAGGCATTAAACCAGTGAGGGAGTGGGGTGGGGGTAAACCTAAAGAGATAGTGAAAAAGGAGGTAAGTCTGAGACTGATACAGTTTAGAAGTTAGACAGGCAAGGCAGGCAAGGGCAAGGCACAGAATGAGGTAGGACTGACAAGGTACAATAGACAATCGGTGCAGGAATAGGCCATGCTGCCCTTTGAGTCAGCACTACCATTCATTATGATCATGGCTGATCATCCACAATCCGTATCCTATTCCTGCCTTATCTCCGTAACACTTGATTCCATTATCTTTAACAGCTCTATCCATCTCTTTCTTGAAAGTATCCAGAGATTTGGCCTCCACTGCCTTCTGGAGCAGAACATTCCATAAAACCACCACTCTCCGGGTGAAGACGTTTCTCCTCAACTCTGTTCTAAATGGCCTTTCCCTTATGTTTAAACTCTGTCCTCTGGTTCTGGACTCACCCATCCATGGAAACATGCTTCCTGCCTCCAAGAGTGTCCAACCCTTTAATAATCTTGTAGGTCTCAATCAGATCCTCTCTCATTCTTCTAAACTCAAGTGTATACAAGCTCAGTCGCTCTAATCTTTCAACATATGATCATTCTGCCATTTCGGGAATTGACCTCATGAACCTACCCAACACTCCCTCAATAGCCACAATGCTCTTCCTCAAGGATAGGATAGGATATTGAAGAAAGTGTTTGGAATACATTCCTTTATTGATCAGAGCATTGAGTATAGACGTTGGATGGTTATGTACAGGACATTGGTTAGACCAGTTTTGGAATATTGTGTGCAATTCTGTTCTCCATCAATCGGAAGGATGTTGCGAAACTTGAGAGGGTTCAGCAAAGATTTACAAGGATATTGCCAGGGTTTGAGCTGCAGGAAGAGAGCAAAAAGGCTGGGGATTTCTTTCCCTGGAGCATCAGAGACTGAGGAGTGACCTCCGTAGAGGTTTATAAAATCAGTAGTAGCATGGATAGGGTAAGCAGATAAGGTCTTTTCCCTGAGTAGGAGAGTCCAGAAGTAGAGAGCATAGGTTGATGGGTGAGAGGGGAAAGACATAAAAGGGAACAAATTTGACCGAAGGTTCTGTTTAGTGCTGTTCATCTGTGACTCACAACTCAGTGGGTTTCGGTCTCTTCAAAGATAAATCTTAGTCTGTTTTATTTTAGTAAAGCTACAACATTCAGGAGTGCGACGGTTTATTTCTTTAAATACACATCTTATGATACTTTGATTAAGTTTTTTAATATGAAATATAGGTACTAATTTATTCTAGAGTAGTGTTTTGTAAAGCTGTAAGACTGTGTGCCTTTTTCTGGGTCTGTGGTCTGTTCAGGTGCAGAGATGGCCATTCTTACAGTGATGTGCTCTTCCTGTTGGATGTAGGAGATTAAGGAAAGTTTCAGTGATCCTGATTGTCTGCAGGAAGTGAGGATGCAAATCCTGTAGGATTTCATGGACCAGATGGAGCGATGGTTAAAGATAATGAAAAGTTTACCGGAGCCGGGGGGTGTGATAGGTGGCAGTTTCAGAAAATTAGGAAAACTGCCGATCCAGTCAGGTAGATGGATTTCCTCTCGGAAAGGGAGGAGCGGAGGGTAAGTAGTGCAGGAGTCTCCTGTGGTTATTTCCGTCTCAAACAAGTGTGCTGTTTTGGAAAGCGTCGGGGATCACACTGTCCGGGGAATATCGCACTGACAGCCAAGTATCTAGTGCAATGTGAGGTATATCAGGTTCCATGTGATCGATGGTAATAGGGGGCTCTCTAGTCTGCAGCACAGACTGCAGTTTCTGTAGCTAACAGTGAGACATCAGAATGCCCAGCATCAATGTCAGGCTGACTGGTCGATAGTTCCCTGGCTTGTCCTTACCACCTTTCTTAGCCGCACCACGTTAACCAACCTCTAGTGTTTTGGCATCTCACCTGTGATAATCGATTATACAAATATCTCCGCAAGAGGCCCAGCAATCACATTCCTAGCTTCCCACTAAGTTCTCGGGTACATCTGATCAGGTGCTGGGGAGTAACCAAGCTTTACGGGTTACAAGACACCCAGCACGTCCTCCTCTGTAAGATGTCGACATCTATTTCCCCACATTCTATATTGCCCATGTCCTTCTCCACAGTAAACACTGATACAAAACATTCAGTTAGTATCTCTCCCATCTCCTGCGGCTCCACGTGTAGGCTGCCTTGCTGATCTTTGACGATCCCTATTCTCTCTCGAGTTACCCTTTTGTTCTGAATGTATATATAAATACCCTTGGGATTATTCATAATCCTATTTGCCAAAGCTATCTCATGTCCCCTTTTTGCCCTCCTGATTTCCCTCTTAAGTATACTCCTGTCTTTAATGCTCAGGGTTTTTTGGGATTTTTGGATTGGAATGCAAAATATTACATTTTGATAAAACGAACGAGGGCAGACTGACACTAATTAAAAACAGGGCCTCGAGTAGTGACATGGAACAAAGAGGCCGAGGGGTTCGGGTCTTTCACGTCTGTCACATGTAGACAGGGTGGTTAAGAAGATGTCTAGCACACTTGCCTTCATTGCTCAGACCTTTGCGTACTAGAGTTGGGACATTATTTTGGATGTTGGGGAGGCCTTTTCTAGAATTCTGTGTCCAGTTCTGGTCATGCTGATATCGGGAGGACATTATGTAGTTGGAGCGGATTCAGAAGAGATTTACCAGGATGTTGATGGGAATGGATAGTTTGAATTATAAGCAGAGGTTGGATAGGCTGCGACTTCTTTCACTGGCGCGCAGGAGGCTGAGGAGTGACCTTATTAGATGTTTCTCAAATCATGGAGGGGTGGTATCAGTAATGTGAACAGCAGGTGTCCTTTCCAGGAAGGGACGCGATTCAAGACTGGCTACATACCTTTTAAGGTGACAGCAGAACGGCTTTAAAAAGGCGTTCGGGAATTGTTTTTTAATTTTTGTTTAGACAAATGGAATGAACTATCAGAGGAAGTGGTAGTTGTGAATTAAAATACAATTTTAGGGTGGCACAGTGGCTCAGTGATTAACACTGCTGCCAGGGCCCCAGGTTCGATTCCAGCTTTGGACAACTGTCTCTGTGGGACTTGCACATTCTCCCAGTGTCTGCATGGGTTGCTTCCAGGTGCTCCAGTTTCCTCCCTAATGAGAGAGCAGCCTATGGTCTGGTAGGACAATGCTGCCTTTACCTTTTACATAGTGATGCCACTGTGTCTCTGGGATGGGGAGAGGGAATCTGAAGGTGGTGGATGGGACACCACTCAGGCACAGTGCTTTGTCCTGGAGGATGTTCACTTTCTTTAATAGTGTTGGGGTCTGCACTGATGCAGGCAAGTGGAGAATGTTCCAACACAATCCTGATGTGTGCCTTATAGAGAGCAAACAGGCATTGGGGAATCAGGGGTTTGGGGAAACTGAGGTGTTCTCCTTGTAGCAAAGGCAATTGAGAGGAGCTGTGACAGAGGGGTTGAGAAAAGTTACACGTTATAATAATAAAACTTATAACCATCAGCTCATTATACAAGGATTACAGGACACACAGTAAAGGTTTGGGAAGATTCAAAGGAGAACTTTTATGCAGCAAATGGGATTCGGATGGAATATAATACTCACACACAATGAGAATATCCAAGTCCTGATGAATTGAGTAATTCAATCAGAGTTAGGTGTTACAATGACTGAGATTACCATCTGAATGTCCACCTGCAGTATCCTGTAATACAAGTTTATGAAATCCATCACTGTCAGTTCAGGTTAGAAACTCGCACCATCCCCTCCTCCTGGCCCAGGATGACTGGACACATTACCCCTTGTGGAGGTCAGCAGTCAGTTCAGGTGGAAATCTATGTGAGTTTCTAGGAGTTTCCACCTTGGAATTTCATGTGATTGAACAGGGCAGATCTTTGACACATGGGACAGAATATTCCAAGAGTCAGTGAGATGTGGAGAGCAGGATTTGCTTCTTTTTTTCCTTCTGTGCTGCCGCTGTGCCTCATCAACAAGACATGGGGAGTGAAAGGCTCATGCAGCTCGATGGGCACGTTGCCTCCACTCTGAACAATGGGCAGCAAGCTCCTCCCATAGAGTATCTCTAAAAACAGAGTAACTCTGCATGCTTCACACTGCCCAGTGCTCCCAATAAATGTTTAGAAGGGGGGAGGGGAACTCCTGGAAAAGGCATAACTGTAAAGTTCTAAGAGGATTGTGAAGAGAGAGAGATGCACAGGAGAAGGGGGCAACAAGATGGAGTATAATTTGGGAAAATGGGAAGTTGGTCATTTTGGAGGGGATAATAAAAGAACAGAGTGCTATTTAAATGGTGGAAACTGTAGAAAGCTGCACCACAAAGGGACCAGGGTAATTGTGCAGTTTGGAATTCCTGGTGTTTGAGATTGCGTAGATGTCTGATCAGAAGGTCACCTTGGGGTTACAGATATGACAGCAAAGTTGTGAAGTCTAGTTCTATCTCAGACTGCACCCAGTGAGAGGGAGGGGCTCAGCAGTAAGGGAAAGGAATTTGTAATAGCAACTGAGGGTAATGGATTTAACCGTAACAATGTCTCTTTGGAGGAAATTGCAGTGGGAACGTGATAAGCAGTTTGGTAACTGAGTAACAGTGGAGCAATGGAGAGGGATGGTGGGGAGGGAGAGCTGGGCATTGTCAGTGTACATGTGAAACCTCACACTGTGCTTTTGGACAATGTCACCTCCTGGCAGTGCGTAGGTGAGAAACAGGAGGGACCAAGGATAGATCCTTGAGGGACACCAAATACAAGAATTCAGAAAGGAAAGGGAGAGTGGAGATGGAGCAGGATTTACAAATGATGGTGAGGTCAAATGTTAGTTTTTTTTTTGCAGAATGGATGAGAAGAACATAACCAGAAAAGACAGATAGACAGAACAAGGAACAATACCTGTGAATTGGCGAGGGGGAGTGATGAGGAGGAAACAGAATTGGAATGTCTGTAGTTTAGCGAGACTAGTAAAAGATCAAGGTGAGCTCTGATAATGCTTGACAAGAGACTGGAGAAAGCTGTAAGTTTGGGACAAAAATCAGGAACACCATGTGAGGCAGTATGTCTCGGTGGGCTAGTGGGAGGGAGGGAAGCAGCAGAGGCAGCTGATCGGATTGTCTCAGTCTTAGTGACAGAGAAACTCAATGTGCTCCTTGCTCTTGTCGTTGGAGGGAAGGATGAAGGAGACAGGATGATGGACAGTGTTTTACAAAGAAACAAAACCAGGGTTAGTGATATTTAATATGAGTGAACAAACCTAATATATTTAACTTTTATCCAGAATATTAAAATGTACAACTGAAGTTCTTGCTCGCATCCCAGCTCGGCAGATGGTGGAATCTGAATTCAAGAAAAAAATAACTGGAATTAGGAATCTCCTAATCTCGAAAAAATCCTGCCAACCTGACAGTCGCCCAACAAGCTACTCACTGTATTAATCACTGCAAAGTCTCAACACAGGAATGAAACTGGATGGACCACTTGGCATCTAACAAGGCATTAGGAAATACAACCACAGAATCAGCCCTCCTGACTCTGCAACATCCTGCTCACTAACATCTGTTTTTTCTTTGTGCCAAAACGTGGCGAGCTGTCTCACAGACTAGTCAAGGACCAGCCTGACATACTCACACTCACAGAGTAATCCCTTACAGATAATGGCCAGACACCACCATCACCATCCCGAGATAGACAGTGTGATGATGGAAAAGCACAACAGGTCAGGCAGCATCCAAAGAGCAGGAGAATCGACGTTTCGAGCCTAAGCCCTTCATCAGCCTGACCTGCTGTGGTTTTCGAGCACCAGACTCTTGACTCTGATCTCCAGCATCTGCAGTCTTCACTTTCTCCTGAAATCTCTGGATATGTCCTGTCCCACCAGCAGGACAGACCAGGCAGAGGTGATGGCACAGTAGTGTACACACAGGAACCATTTGCCCTGGGAGTACTCA
>NW_025214473.1:23628-25864 GCF_004010195.1 Chiloscyllium plagiosum | reverse complement strand
CAGCAGAACTGTACTCCAGCACAATCTGTAATCTCATGGGTTTGTACTGATAGCTTGTGCTCCAGAACTTGCCACTCACCAAGCTACGTACCGCTCCAGCACTGTCATCGACCGACAATGTGGAACATTGCCCAGGGATGTTCAACACAAAAACACAGGGCAATCCAACCCAGGCAATTTCCCTCTGTCAGTCCACACTCGATCAGCAGTAAAGTGATGGAAGTAGTCATCAACAGGGCTATCAAGCAGCAGCTGCTCAGCAACAGCCAGCTGAGTGACACTCATTTTAGGCTCCACCAGGGCCACTCAGCTCCCGATTGTGTTACCGCCTGATTCACAACCTGACATCCAGCTGAATCCTAGAGGTGAGGTGAGAGTGACAGCCCAGTCCCACTCCAAGATCACTCATTCTAGCTGGTTCCACCCTCATCTCAGCTCATATACTGAAACTCTCATCCATCGTGTGTTATTTCCAGACTTAATTATCCAAACACACTCCTGGCCACCCTGTAATCTCAAGAAAAAAAATGAAAGGTCTATCGCGCACGTGCTCACTTCTCCCCAAACATGTTCATCAGTCAAAAGGCTCCTATTCATAAGCAACAACAATTTAAAATTTTCATTCTTGATTTGATTCCTGGCTGTTATCATCCCTAGCTCCCTGCACCACACATTCTTTGTCGAGGTCTCAACCCATTTTCTTTGAGACTCCCAACGATTTGTTAATTCATTACTTCAACTGTGTGGCTGATTCTACAGTTACTAAAGCAACATGGTCTGGAATTTGCAGAAAAAACCTCACAGGTCTGCTTTCTACCTTTAAGACATCCCTCAAAACCTGCTTTTTGGCAATGCTTTTGGTCACCTGACCTAATATCTCCATCTCTGCCCTTATATCTAAAGTTCTCAACAGTATTTTTATGAAATTATAAGTATGATAATCAAACTACAAACTGTTGTTGATTTGGACATTATCTTCAGATCTTTACTGTTGCTGTAGTGAATAATCTGTAACATCTCTTACCCAACCACATTGTGGGAGCACCTTCACCACACAAACTGCAGCGGTACAAGAAAGTCAAACATCACCCTCTCCACAGGAAACAGGGCTTTTGCATTAATCACTGGTATCTGTGGAAGGAAAAACACAGTTGATGTTTCAGGGAGTGCAAAATGGATTCCAGGGAATGAAAAAGAAAAAAGTAATCTGATAATAGAGCAGCACATAGTCAGGGGCTGGGCCTCAGTCAAAAACTCATTGACAAAGGGTCTATAAAAGTAATAATACAGTAGTAAACAGACCAAAAATACACCCATGGTTCGAGACTGAGGAAGCTAGATATTGACAAAGTGGTCATGAGGGAGCCCAGAGGTGAATCAGAGCAGTATGGGCTGCTATGAGCCCAATGACTCTACACCAGAGAAAGGCTGCACATGCGCCTGGCTGCACCTTGCCCCCTACAAAGATGGCGGCCGCGCACGTGTCCCGAATAAAGATGGCGGCGCTCACTCAGGCCTGCAGCCGCGCTGAGGCAATTCCCCGTTACTGCAAACACGGGACTGGGACGTTCAAATTTGTATTTTCCGACATGCACAATTTGTTTGTAAAACCTCTCCGCTCATGGCAATACAGTTTTTCTCCCGTTTCCCTGTTTATTTCTTTCCTTACCGTATCCTTTCTCTCCAAAACTTGCCGAGCATTCATTACAGCGAATGTGCGCCGCCCGTGAGGGTGATCACATGGTTTAGTTTAGCTCCGCCCTTCATTCACTTTGATTGGTTGGAGGACCAACATCCCGCGAGGTCATCCAGCTCCGCCCACCGTCCTTTCATTGGTCCGGTGCTGACATCAATCACCCGGAGTCCCTTTGTTGGCTAGAGCATGCGCAGTGCGTCCTGCTTTAGCTGATATGTTGGGTCATGTGATGGGAGAGTTTGCTGAGGGTAGAATTCCCTTTGTGTGAGCTCTGCATTAGATTTCCTTTATTCATGGAGGGAATTGCCTTCCTAGTCATGACTGAATAGCTATGATTGATGAATCAATGCCATCTGAACCAGTACAAAAACACCCCATTTTCACAACATCTGAGATCTTTAGCACATTGTATTCTTTGGAAACAAAAAAAGCATGAAATGGAGCCTCAAGGAATCGGAGCAGGAGTAGGGCATTCATTCCCTTCAGCTTGTTCCCCTATTATATCAGATCATGGCTGGGCCAACCCAGACCTCAACACCT
>NW_025214473.1:4340-15800 GCF_004010195.1 Chiloscyllium plagiosum | reverse complement strand
AAATGTTACAATTTTAGTTGCCCTTTAGGCTCCTTTTGAATTTCCCACCCCACCCTAAACCTATATCCTCTAGTTCTGGGGTCTACCAACCCTTGTCTACTTACGCTATCAATGTCCCTCACGATTTTTATAAGCCTCTATAACATCACATCTCAGCCTATGACACTCCAGGGAAAATGACCTCAGCCTATTATGCCTCTCCCTGCAACTCAAATCCTCCAACTTCTTGAAAATCAATTCTCAAACCTTTCAAGTTTCAGTGCCTCCTTCTGATAGGAGGGAGACCAGAACTGCACACAATATTCCAAAAGTGACCTAACCAATGACCTGTCCAGCTCCTTTACCCAATGCTCTGACCAATAAGGGGAAGCATACCAAATGCCTTCTTCACTATCGTATCTACCCGCGACTCTATTTTCAAGGAAATATGAACCTACATTCCAAGGTCTCTTTGTTCAGCAAGATTTTCCAAGATCTTACAATTCAGTGTGTGTCTCCTGCTCTGATTTGCTTTTCTATAATAGAGCACCTCACATTTATCTAAACTAAACCCTATCTGCCACTCCCCAGCCCATTGTTCCATCCGATCAATATCCCATTGTACTTTGAGATACCCTTTATCACTATCCACAATACCTCCAATTTTGGTGTCACCTGCAAACTTACTAACTGTACCGCCTCTATTCACATCCAAATCATTTAAGTGAATGACAAAACAAATCCAGAAAAAAAAATCCATTTCTCTTGGTGTGAATATGCTCTGTGGAAATCCTGCCCTGTGACTCTCTCCCAGACAGGGCTGCGCATGCGTCCCGCTGAACTTTGCCCCCCACAAAGCTGGCGGCTGCACGTGTCCAGTGAATTGTTGCCCCGAATAAAGATGGCGGCTCCTACTCGAGTCAATCGCTGGATGAGGCATTTTCCCGTTTACTGCAAAAAAGGGACTAAGTTTCAAATTTGTATTTTCGATGTGCACCAAATGTCTATAAACCTTCTCAACCCATACCAACACCATTTCCCTCACACTTCCTGCTGTTTATTTCTGTCTTAACCAACAGCTCTCCGTCCACACATCCCGAAACGACCGCGAGGATGATCACGTGGTATAGCCTAGTCCCGCCCCTAAATCACCCCAGATTGGTCGGAGGACCAACTGCCCCGCCAGGTCCTCCAGCTCTGTCCCTGCCTTTCCATTGGTCCGCCGCTGACATCAATCACCCGGGGCGCATTGTTGGCTGGAGCATGCGGATTGCTTCGTGGCTTTTGTTGCTGTTCATGAGTTACAAGAGTTAAAAATTACAACACCATCTCAAAACCACCTGATGAAGAAGAAGCAAAACTAGTGCTTCCAAATAATCCTGTTGACCAATAGCCTAGTGTTGTGTGAATTTTAATTTTATCCATCTCAATCCAACATCAACACCTCCAAGTCACGAATGAGGGAGGATGTATAACAGAAGAAGAACTAGGAACAGTAGAAGGCCGTCCTGCCCTTCGAGCCTGCTCTGCCATTCAATAAGATCATGGCTGATCATTTCGTGGACACAGAACCATTTACCCACGTTCTCACCCTGCCCATTAATTCATTACGTTTAAAAAAATCTAACCTAGCTTGAAAAACGTTTTCTGAACTAGCATCAACTACGTCCCTGGGCATTGAATTCCATCGAGGTCAAGAAGTCCCTCCTCAATTCAGTCTTAAATTTGCTGCGTCTAGTCTTGTACTGATACCCTCTTGTCCTAGCTTCACCTGCCAATGGAAACATCTCTCTACTTCTATTTTATCCATTCCATTCATTATTTTATGTGTTTCCATTCTTCTGAATTACAATGAATATAATCCCAATCTACTCAGTCTCTCTTAAGCCAAGCCCCATCAACTCCGGAGTCAACCTAGTTAACATCCTCGTCATCCCCTTCTCGTGCCAGTACATCCTTTCTCAACTAAGGAGATAAATACTACATTCAGTACGCCAGGTGTGGTCTCACCAGCACCTAAATACAGCTGGAAAATTACCTCTGCTTTTAAACACAATCCCTTCAGCAATGAAGGACAAAATTCCTTTTGCTTTCTGAACTGATTGTTGTACCTGGTGACCAACCTTCATGCAGAAGGATGCTCAGGTCCCTCTGCAGAGCAAATGATGCAACCTTTTAACATTCAAGTTTTTTTTTTAATGTTAGTACAACCAAAGAGTATAAACTTTATATTTATGAACATTGTACTTCATTTTACAGACCATTACCACTCACTCAATGTATCTATGTTCCTCTGCAAAGTTTCACAGTCCTCCACTCACTTTGTTCCGCTAATCATCTTAGTGTCACGTGCAATCTTTGACATCCTACATTTGGTTCCAACTCCAAATCATCTGTATCAATTGTAAATAATTGCAGTCCCAACACCGATCCCTGAGGCACACTACTTATCAATGATTGCAAGCCAGAATAATACTTATTTATCCGCACACTTTGCTACCTATTAGACAACTAATATTCTACCCCTTACACCATGCACCCTTATATTATGCAACAGCCTCTTGCACAGCACCTTGTTGATGGTCTTTTGGAAATCCAGCTACACCACATCCACTGGGTCCCCATTGTCCACCTTGCTTGAAATGTCTTCATAGAATTCCAAAAGATTGGTCAAGCATCGGGAGGGTCACAGTTATCAATCCAGGATTGTGATGTCCTAGTGGACATCAGTATAACAGAGGGGACATCAGGTTTCCCATGAGTGTGTGTGAATGCTGCCTGGGATGTTTTTGTTCTGTGTTCCCCCTCCAACACTGTACATATACCATGTATCGTGGACCAGCGTCTTCAACAATTTTTAACTCCTATAACAGTTCCTGTCCCTGTAACCTCCTCCCTTCCCGATAGTCCCTCCACACATTTGAAATGTACTGCATTCTAGACTACCATCTCTATCTCTATAACTTGCTTCAGTGCCTACAACATGCCTTATCTCAGTAGTTTCCTCTTCCAATAACTGGAAAAAGAGCCATGCAGAACAGAAACGGTTCCTTCGATCCAACTAGTCCATGCTGATCACGGTTCCTGAACGAGTCATATTTGTCTGCGTTTGGTCCCTATCCTGTCAAACCTTCTCCTCTCCATGTACCTGTCCAAATGTCTTTTCCATGATGGAATTGTACTTTTCTCGACCACTTCAGCGGCAGCTCATTCAATGTGTGCACCATTCTCTGTGTGGAAATGTTCTCCAGTGGTTGTTTTTAAGTATTTCATCTCCCGCCTCATATTTCAGCCCTCTCGTTATGGATTCCCCTACCCTGAGGTAGAGACCTTCACTATTCACCCTACGTATACCCCTCATATTTTTATAAACCTTTATTAAGGTCACCCCTCAGCCACCTACACCCAATGGAAATGCGAAGGATAATGATACAAATATTTCTGTCACGGCCCCCACTGCAACTTTGCCACAATGTTCTGGTATACACTTGTTCATGACCTAGGGCTTTCTCTACCTTTGTGTGCTAAGACCTCCATGTCTTCTGTAATGGGGACTCTTTTCAAGACATTACTATTTATTTCCTTTTGTTTCCTAATCTTTGTCCACAGTACGTTCTGACATGAAATATTCATTTCGGGTCGCGCCCATCTCCTGTGGTTCCACACATGAATGGCCTTATTGATCTTTGAGGGGCTCTATTGTCTCTCTAGTAGCTTTTTTGTACTTGTATGCTGTAGAATCTCTTTGGATTCTCCTTAACTTTATCTAGAGCTCTGCCATTAATTGTGTTCGTCGTCCCTGGTTTGTCTTAAGAAAATCCAATACCTGAATTCAGCTCCATCTTTCATTTCTTAACCCACTGGCTCAGTTGGTTAAGATCACCTTTGTTAACTGTATTCACTGCCCACTATAACACTTATTATACTATCCACAAACTTACTAACAATAATTCATATATTCTCGTTTATGTCAATAATGCACATGTGTGGACCCTGCACCGATCCTTATGGCACACCGCTGGTCAGAGGCCCCCAGTCTGCACAACAACCGTCTCCCACTACCCTCTGTCTCGTACTGTCAATCCCATTTTGTGTCTGTTTGGCTTGCTCTCCCTGATCCCATGTGATCTAACCTTAGTAACCAGTGCACCAGGCTAAACCCTGTCAAAGGCCTTGCTGAAGTCAGGATAGACAACGTCTACTGCTCTGCCTTCATCCATCTTCTTGGTCATCTCTTCAACAAACTCTATCAAGTTTGAGAGACACGACTTTGCATGCACAAAGCTATGCTGATTATCCCTAATCAATCATTGCCTTTCCCAATGCATGGAAGTCCTGTCCCGTGGTTTCGCTTCCAACAGCATTTGCACCACTGACATCAAGCTAATTGGTGTTTTTGTCCCTAACTTTCTGTCGCAGCCTTTCCTAAATACTGGCACAACATTAAGCAACCTCCAGGCTCCGAGCACACTACCCGTGGCTGTCAGTGATAGAAATATCATTGAAGTTTCTTCCTTCACTTACCCCAATGTCCTGGGGTATACTTGATTAGTTCCCAGGGAGTTGTCTAATTTTAATGTGTTTGAACACCTTCAGCACCTCCTGTTCTCCAATGTGGATTTGTTTGAAAACATCCCTGTTTATTTCCCTGCTTCCCTAGTGTTTCTCCCACAGTACGTTCTGACGTGAATTGTTTGTTTCGGATCTCAGCTATTTCCTGTGGGTTCACACACGGATGGTTTCATTAATGTTTAAGGAGTCACATTCTGACCGAGTTAATCCTCTGTTGTTAATATACTTGTCGAATATCTCTGGATTTTCCTGAACCTTCTCTGCCAATGTTCCGTCAGTTCCCCTTTAGGCCCTCATGGTTTCCCTCTTAAGAGTATTACTACACCCACAATGTTCTTCAAGGGATTGACATAATCCAGCTGGCTGTATATGACATGTGTCCCCTTTTGTCTTGACCAGAACCTCAATATCCCAAGTCATCCAGTGTTTCTCACTTCTGTCAGCATTGTCCTTCACACTAACAGGAATATGCTGTCCCTGAAATCTTAATTTATCTCTCTTTTGAAAGAATCCCATTTGCCGACGTCCTTTTACTTTCAAATAGTCTCCAAGACTTTTGGACAGTCTTGCCTAATAACTTCTGAACTGGTGCAAGGTCAATTTTGATCGTTAACTTGTGGACCAGGCCTGTCCTTTTCCATCGCTATTTTCAAACTAATAGATTGTAGTGACTTTGCCAAAGATGCCCCCCTCCCCCCCCGCCACAAACGCTTCAACCCCTTCTTCTTCCTTGTTTCCCGAAGGGAGGTCAGATTTCATCCCTTTCTCCAGTCGGAACAGTTACATACTAACTGAGACAGTTTTCTTGAACACTCTGAACAAATTCCTCCCATCCAAGCTGTGAATATTATGGCAGTCCCAATCTAGGTTTAGAAAGTTAAAATTCCCGACCATTACAACCCTATCATTCTTACAGATATTTGAGATCTCCGACATATTTGCTGTTCAATTTCCCACTGACTACTGCGGGCCTGTAGTACCGTCATATCAAACTGATCATCCAGCCGTATTTCTCAGTTCTACTAATACAGCTTCACTGAACGATCCCCCGGAATATCCTCTCGAAGCGCTGCAGTGTTGTTTTCACTGATCAAACACACCAATCCCCCTCCTCTCTTGCCTCCCCTTCTATCCTTCCTGTAGCATCTGTCCCTGGAACATTGAGCTGCCTGTCCTGCCCTTCCTCAGCTCCCTGTCCCATGCTCCCATCCATGCCATGCATTCATCTGTTTAACCTGTTAGTCTTTTTACATTAAAGTAAATGCAGCATAATTGATCAGGTTTCCCCCATTGCCTGCTGTGCTCTTGCCTGCCTTGTCAATTGAAATGACTTATTTGAAATTCTGTCCCAGCCTCAACCTTCAGACTGTAGCCTGAGACCACCCCCCTCACTGTGGACAACACCCTCACCTTTCATGTAATCTCCAAACCGACTAATGATACCTTCTGCTTTCATATCCAAGTGATTAATGTCCATAAGGAACAGCAAAGGTTCCTGCACAGATCCCTGTGGTACACCCGCTGGGCAAAGGCTTTCAATCAGAAAACCAAACCTCCAACAATTTTGGATCCAATTTGCCAATTGCCTTGGAGCCATGGGCTCTTCCCTTTTGGACTAGGCTTCCACTTGGGACCATGTCAAAGCCCTAAATGAATTCCATGTAAAACACAACATCTGCACTGCCCTCATCAATACCGCCAATTGTAATTTCAAAGAAACCTCAGCATATTTCATCAGACATTATCTTCCTCTTCCAAATCCATGCTGACTATCACTAATCGATCCCTGCCTTTCCAGTTATTGTCCCTCAGAATTGTTCCCAATTTCCCTCCCACTGCTGTCAGACTATCTGCTCTGTAATTACCTTGCCCTTCTTGAACAAAGGAACCACATTAACGATCCTCCAGTCATTCGGCACTTCACCTGTGGCTCGCAAAGTATTAAATATATCGATCAGGGCCCCAGAAGTCTCCTCCCTTACCATAGCATCCTGGGATACATTTCATTGGGTACTGGGGATTTCTCCACCTTTATGCCTGTGAAACTATTTAATACCTCCTCCTTATTGATCTTAACATATACTTGAACCTCACAAACCCAACTGAAATCCCTGGCTACAATGTCTTTCTCCTGTGTGAATACAGATGGGAAGTATTCATTGAAGACCTCACCTGCTTTTTCTGGCTCCATGCACAGATTGTCCCTTTGGTTTCTCACAAGCCTCCCTCTTTCGCTGGGAATCCTCTTACTCTCACAATGCGGATAAAGTAACTGTGGCTTTTCCACAATCATATCTGCCAAATATATTTAATTACTACTGTATTCCCCTCATTTTCCACAATCCCTTTGCACTCTCTATACTTGTGAAGAGCCTCACCTGATTTTATTGCACTGTATTTTTTTTATCGAACTCGCGATATCACTTGATCTTTATTCCCTGGACTTGCTGCCGTTAGTATTCACTCTTCAAGGAACTCTGTCCCTCAGAATTGTTCCCAATTTCCCTCCCACTGCTGTCAGACTATCTGCTCTGTAATTACCTGGCCTATTCCTACTGCCCTTCTTGAACAAAGGAACCACATTAACGATCCTCCAGTCATTCGGCACTTCACCTGTGGCCAGCAAAGTATTAAATATATCGATCAGGGCCCCAGAAGTCTCCTCCCTTACCATAGCATCCTGGGATACATTTCATTGGGTACTGGGGATTTCTCCACCTTTATGCCTGTGAAACTATTTAATACCTCCTCCTTATTGATCTTAACATATACTTGAACCTCACAAACCCAACTGAAATCCCTGGCTACAATGTCTTTCTCCTGTGTGAATACAGATGGGAAGTATTCATTGAAGACCTCACCTGCTTTTTCTGGCTCCATGCACAGATTGTCCCTTTGGTTTCTCACAGGCCTCCCTTTTTCGCTGGGAATCCTCTTACTCTCACAATGCGGATAAAGTAACTGTGGCTTTTCCACATCATATCTGCCAAATATATTTCATTACTACTGTATTCCCCTCATTTTCCACAATCCCTTTGAACTCTCTATATTTGTGAAGAGCCTCACCTGATTTTATTGCACTGTACTTTCTTTATCGAACTCACGATATCACTTGATCAGTATTCCCTGGACTTGCTGCCTTTACTATTCACTCTTCAAGGAGCACGCTGGCCCTGCATTCTCACTGCATCACTTTAAAATACTCCACTTTCCTAATATGCACCCAATTGTAGGGAGTTCCTCCTTGTCTCTGTTCCTCTTTAATGAGCGCAATACTGATGGGAGACTCAGTTGTGAGGGGTACAGACAGGAGACTGTGTGGCTGCAGAAGAGACCCCAGGATGATGTGCTGCCTCCCGGGTACCAGGGTCAGTGGTGTCTCTGAGTTGTTAGTGAACATTCTGAAGGTGGAAGGGGAACAGCCAGAGGTCATTGCGCACATCGGCCCATATGACAAAGGTAGACAAAGGGATGGGGTCCTGTGGAATGAGTACAGGGAGTTAGGTAAGAAGTTAAAAAAGCAGAATATTGACGTTAATGATCTCCAGATTACTCCCAGTGCCATGTGCCAGTAAGGATAGAAATAGAAAGATAGGCTGGAAGGATGCGTGGCTTAGGAGCTGGTGTAGAGGGCAGGGTTTTCAGTTCTTGGGTCATTGGGATCTCATCGGGGGTAGAGGTGACCTGTTTCAGGGGGATGGATGGCACTGGATGCAGAGGGGCACCAGTATCCCTGGGAGGAGATTTGCGAGTGTTACCCGGGCAGGGTTTAAACTAGTTTGGCAGGGAGTTGAGACTCTGAATAAGACAGGGGCCATCAACTAGTCAGGGGAAAATGCATCAGCCATCGAGAGCAAGTTTCCTATCCAGGATATCCGGGCACAGTATAGGGAGGGAAAAGACTTCTAGTTTAAAAGGCATTAATTACAACGTACAAAGCCTGACTGGTAAGGCAGACAAGTTCAGACCATGGATTAGCTCTGAGGACTGGGATATTATAGCCATAACAGAAACATGGCTGAGAGAAGGGCAGGACTGGCAACTCAGTGTTCCAGGAAACAGAAGCTACAGGTGTGACAGAAGGACAAGTAGGTGAGGAGGGGGAGTTGTCCCTTTGATTAGGGAGGACATTACAATAGTGTTTAGAGACAATATTGTTAAGCGGCCCTCAAATGAGGCCATATATTTAAAAGTTAGAAACAGAAAAGGGATGGTGAGTCTGCTGGGATCGTGTATTAGACCCCCAATTAGCCAGCAGGTACGAGAGGAGAAAATGTGTAGTGAGATTGCAAGTACCTATAAAAATAATAGAGTAGCATTGGTTGGAGATTTTAACTTCCCCTAGATTGACTGGGTCACCCAGAGTGTAAAAGGACCATATGGGGTGGAATTTGTCAAATATGTCGAAGAAAGTTTCCTAAACCAAGGTGTACGCTACTCAGGCGGATGCAACACTGGACCTCCCCTCAGAAACCGAGGTCAGGCAAGTGACTGAAGTGTCAGTCCAATAGTTCATTCAGATAATTGATGATTCAATTAATCCATTCAATGCCTTTCCTCTCGGGCTTGGAGTTTTCGGTAATGTCTAGTCCCCGTTAAGGTGACTAGGCAGCACCAAACCATGCGTGAGCCCTCTTGCCCCGCCAGCCCCCCAAAACACCCCGCTGCTCGCTCCCATACCCTTCAACCCCATCACCACCCACCCCTCAACCTCCTCCTTCCCGCCAGACCCAAACTCATCCAACAGCGACCCAGCCTGCCCCCGCCATCAAAACCGTCCAACGCCACCCTCCACTCGGCACCTGCCCCTGCCCCCAAACCCATCCAACACCACACTGAGCCCGCCCAAAACCTGTCAAACACTGCCCACGTCCGCCTCCAACAGTGCCCCTCCAGTCCCAAACCTGTCCAACACTGCCACCCCGCCCGCCCCACCCACCGTTTGCGCCCATACGCCCGGCTGTCCCGCCACTTGTGCGCCCCTGCACCCGTCATCTCCTCCCCTTCCTGGGCAGCCGGAGTGGACACCAACAGTAAGACAGCTGCTGCCTTTGGTGGATTAAGTCTCTAATAGCGCATGCACACACACATGCACACATAGCCGCGCACACAACGTTTTACTGCAACATTGCGAAAAGTTCCACCTCTGCACTGTACAGGACAATGTTCGAGAGAATATCTAGGGAAGCGGGGGGTTAGGATTTACCCCTATGTAGAACTCTAGGCTAAGTGTGGGAAGTGCCAGAGAGGGTGTGAGGTCCATCATTTGGAGATGGTACCGGGGCTCGATGTCCAGGACTGTTCCCGGCAGGATTTCATCGAGCGGAGATCTGTTTTAATCAGTGTGAACAAAAAAAAAACACAATCAGGGTTGAATAAGCGCTTTGATGTAATGTTTCTATCGGGACCGCGAGATCTCCTTTGCATAATCCGATATTCAGATAATTGATGTTTGGATAATCGAGGACCCTCTGTGTTTGGAAACGCTTGATTTACATGCTCTGATGATCATTCTAAAAGATTAAAGACTTAATCAAAACCTGTTTAATATTTCATTCCATGACACTGCCATCCTGTTGCTATAAATTCTGTGTCTTATGACTGTGCTCCACAACCACCTGATGAAGAAGCAGCACTTCGAAAGCTAGTGCCTCTAAATAGACCGATTGCACCTGTAGCTGGTGTTGTGTGGTGTTTAACTTTGCCCACCCCAGTCCAACACCGGCACGTCCAAATCATGGGTCGGTATGTTTGAAGGAAAAGGAATAACTGGAAAATGGGAGGTTTTTCAAAGTGTGATCTCAATAATCTAGTATATCCCTGTTAGTGTGGAGAGAAAATCCCCTACAACCCTTCCAATTTTGACCATTCTGGAGATAGTTATAATGCTCCCTTATCTGTGAAACTGTTTTCCAACTAAAATTACTGCCATTCTGGAAAATCTGTCGGACTCCACAACCTCCATATCTCAATAATCTGCAGAGCCTAAACATTCCTGTATCTGTAAACATCTTCAGCCATGACTACCCTACATATCTCTATTTGTTCCTCCAATCTATACAACCCACTTTATCACTGTAATCTGGTCGATTCGCCTAAAACATTCCTGACTGGGTAAACTACTCCATTCGACCAACATCCTTATCCCTGTAAACTGGACCATCCCTCCCAACCTCCCCATCTCCATGAACTCCTGCAGACCATACAGCTCTCTGCATTTCTGTAACCTCCTGTGGCCTCTATTGTCCTCCCTCCCTGTGAAACCACCTCCAAACCCCACATCCATCCCAGTCTGGGTCATCTGCTTCAGATCAGGCCATTGGTATTTCTGTTACCGCTGGCACTCTGAGCAAACCTTTCTAATTGTGTCTATTCTTTCCGATTCCATCCTCTCCAGCCTCCTGTAACCTCTTCCTGCCATTGTAACCCTCCCTGTTTGGAACACAGAACAGTACAGCACAGTTTCTGCAGTAACCACATATTTCTGGTGACCAAATCATATTTATCCCTGTGTCACAAGTTATTGTTGATACTTTGACAATTCCAAAAAAACTGTAATTGACTTTTTTTTCCCAGAATGTCCTGTCATAGCCTAATTCACTGATGTACAGTTTTAGTTAAACTCTGTGCCTTCCTGTTCCCTTCTGCTTGTCTTCAGTCACATCCCCATGCTGTTCTGATGCGTCACCTTTTATATTTGGACAGGTTTACCGGAAGCCTGTCCCTGCATCCTCTCTGTCAGTTTAAAGCCCTGTCCATAAACCTGCCGATATGATTGGCCAGGCCAATCCTCCCAGCACGGTTGTTTTTAATTCACTCGTAGGATGTTGCTGTCTCTGGCTGGCCAGCATTTCATGCCCATCCCCGAGCTGCCCTTGAGCTGAGTGGCTTACCAGGTCATTCCTGGGG
>NW_025214473.1:0-2986 GCF_004010195.1 Chiloscyllium plagiosum | reverse complement strand
AACACCAGGTTTTAGTCCAACAGGTTTAATTGGAAGCACACTAGCTTTCGGAGCGACACTCCTTCATCAGGTGATAGTGGAGGGCTCAATCCTCACACACAGAATTTATCGCAAATATTTACAGTGTAATATAACTGAAATTATACATTGAAAAATTGATTGTCTGTTAAGCATTTCATCTGTTAGAATACAGTGATAGTTTCACTTCTTTCATGTACAATAATTCCATCCTGCACTCAGTACAATAATTCCATCCTGCACTCAGTACAATAATCCCATCCTGCTCTCAGTACAATAATCCCATCCTGTACTCAGTACAGTAATCCCATCCCACACTCAGTACAATAATCCCATCCTGCTCTCAGCACAATAATCCCATCCTGTACTCAGTACAATAATCCCATCCCGCACTCAGTACAATAATCCCATCGTGCACTCAGTACAATAATACCATCCCGCACTCCGTACAATAATCCCATCCCGCACTCAGTACAATAATCCCATCGTGCACTCAGTACAATAATCCCATCCTGCACTCAGTTCAATAATCCCATCCCGCACTCAGTACAATAATCCCATCCCGCACTCAGTACAATAATCCCATCTTGCACCCAGTACAATAATCCCATCCCGCACTCAGTAGATTAATCCCAGCCTACACACAGCACAATAATCCCATCCCGCACTCAGTACAATAATCCCATCCCGCACTCAGTACAATAATCCCAGCCTACACTGAGCACAATAATCCCATCCTGCACTCAGTACAATAATCCCATCCTGCACTCAGTACAGTAATCCCATCCTGCAGTCAGTACAATAATCCCATCCCGCACTCAGTACAATAATCCCATCCCGCACTCAGTACAATAATCCCATCCTGCACTCAGTACAATAATCCCAGCCTGCAGTCAGTACAATAATACCATCCCGCACTCAGTACAATAATCCCATCCTGCACTCAGTACAATAATCCCATCCCGCACTCAGTACAATAATCCCATCCTGCACTAAGTACAATAATCCCATCCTGCACTCAGTACAATAATCTCTATTTCTGTAGTCTTGCACAATACTTACAGTAACCCCGTCTCAGTAAAATCCTCCAGCCTGGAGCAAAATACCCACCTGTGTACCTTCCTCAAGCCCCAGGAGAACATCACTGTAACCTTCTGCAGGCCCGATCACACTCCTGCCTCCTGGCCTATAGCACCACACGACCACAGTAACCTTCTCCCATCCCTAACGAGCTCCTTATCTGTATAAACACCTCCAGATCCTTTTCAAGCCACAACAGCACTCCAAATTTCTGTTTGCTCATCCACTCCCTACAGTCCTCCCAGCACCTCAAACACTCTCTCCTTATGTAATTCTGCAATTTGGGCAGCACCGTGGCTCAGTGGTGAGCAATGGTGCCTCGAAGCGCCAGGGACCAAGCTTCGATTCCAGTGTTTGGTGACTGTCTGCATGGAGTTTGCACATTCTCCCTGTGACTGCATGGGTTTCCTCCGGGTGCACCGGTTTCCTCCCACAGTCCAAAGATGTGCAGGTCAGGTGAATTGGCCGTGCTAAATTGTACATAGTGTTAGGTGCATTGTCAGAGAGAAGTGGGTCTGGGTGAGTTACTCTTTGGAGAGTTGGTGAGGACTTGTTGGGCAGAATACCCGTTCCCATGCTGTAGGGAATCTAATCTAAACTGTCCCTCTGCGTAAATATATGCCTTAATCCATAATCAGCCCCAAACCCTTCAAACCTCCGGTCTCTGTGAACCCGCACAGCTCCAACATCCCTCCTTAACTGTGTAACATTTTCCATTCCCGAAACACTCTGAAAATGTGGACATCCTACAAACCTCCCTATCTGCGTAATCCTCTCAGGACCATGTAAAACCCCCGATCTGTGGAACCAACTCCAATGCTTGTGACTCTCCCGATCAGTTTCTACAAGACTGGCTATCTCCTGTCGCTATCATACGCCCTGTCAATGTCAGCTCCTCCAGTCTGCCCACGAATCTAATCATCTCCATAACCTTCTCCAGCTATTACACCCCTATCTATGTAAACGTTACACTCCCCTACAACCATCCCTAAAGCAGAAACCTCCTCCAGTGTCTGCAATACTCCCTATCTGTATTAGTGTCTTCAGGTTCTATTGCTGTTCCTGTCTCTCTAAGCTCTGACAGATTGTCCAGCTTTCCGGTCCATATACTTTCCAAAGGGTCAGCGTGGACGTGCTGTTTGAAATGGCCTGTTTTCCCACCGTTGGGATTCTATGATTCAATGATTTGTTCATAAGAAGGGTGGTGGGTGCCAGGATCAAGAATGTCTTCGAACATGCTCAGGGCATATTGAAGTGAGAGGGTAAACAGCCAGCGGTCGTGGTTCACATTGCCACCAATGACATAGGTAAGAAGAGCGAAAGGTCCTGCAAAGGGAGTTAGAGGAGTGAGGAGTGAGTTTACAAGCAGGATCTCCAGGATTATATTCTTGGGATTACTCCCGGGCATCTGGAAGTGAGATAAGGAAGAGGAAGATAGTCGAGTTGAATGTGTGGCAAAGAGCTAGTTTGGGAGGAGGGTTTCTGATTTTTGGATGATTCCGATCACGTTCAGTGCATGTGGGAACTGTACAGAAAGGAAAGTGTACAGTTTAACTGGAGGGGTCCCAGTCGAGTTGAATGTGTGGCAAAGAGCTAGTTTGGGAGGAGGGTTTCTGATTTTTGGATGATTCCGATCACGTTCAGTGCACGTGGGAACTGTACAGAAAGGAAAGTGTACAGTTTAACTGGGGGGGTCCCAACATCCTGGATTTAAGCTAATGATCGAGGAGGATGGGAACCAAAGCAGCAGGTCATAAAATGAGCAGAAAGTAAAGGTTTGTCAAATAAACATGCTAAGGGAACTAATCACAACAGTTTTAAAAATGTGAGTTGCAATTTGGAATAAAAGATAGTCTCACTATTATCAGGGATCAATAAGTAAGGATGG
>NW_025214472.1:0-44333 GCF_004010195.1 Chiloscyllium plagiosum | reverse complement strand
TGTAGTATCATTAAGAAGTTCCAGTCCAGCGATGTATGAATAGAGACTGTAGCCCATAACCTACTGGCCCCATTCACAATATTGTCACAGAACTACTTTAAGTGTCACAGAACTACTTTAAGTGTCACTGCAGGGAAAATTACACACGAGAGGTCTGTTCTCTATCTGATGTTGACCAACAGTTTTCAAGCGTGTAAAACTAAAAATAAGGATCAGTGGGACACTGCTATAGCTTCATCAAGGCTTCAATTCCAGAACATTTTTGCCATGATCTGAAACTGCTGCTCTTTATCTCTTCTCCAACCAATTGAAACTTTTCAAACTTCATTACACAACATGTGATTTTGAAGGTACACTGGACAAAATTCAAGAATGTCATTCAACATGTAACTGAGACAAGATAAATCTCATCCAAAGCATCATGAAATTTGAAGAAATGTCATAAAACTGATAAATAAAAACAAAATACTGGGAATGTTCCCAACCTTCCAAACAATCTCAATAGAGAGCGAAATGGTTTAGGTTGATGACCTCTAATCAAAAGTGCAAAAAGTTGAGATAAAAGCTTTTAAGAAGAGCAGATGATGAGAAAGGGTGCAGGTCAGGAAGGAATAAATGGGAATTGCTGTGATGGAGTGGAAGGCAGAAGAGATTAAATAACATGAATGGTGCTGAACCTCATGATAGCATCAGCGAACATTCCATGTATGATTTTATGATGGAGATAAGTTAATTGATGGCAAAGCTGAAGATCATTGGGCCCTGTACACTTCCTTGAGTAACTTCTGTGGAGATGTTCTGGAGCTGGGATGACTGACCTTACAAAGAACCGTCCTTTTTGATAGGTACAACCCCATTGGTGGAGATATCCCCTTGATTCCCACTACCTCCAGTTTTGCTTGGGTTCATTCATGTCATTGTCAGTGACCCTTATCTCCTCTCCATGTATCACAATAAGAAACTGTTGTTTTCCTGGTGACAACAAAAAACCTGAGAAAGCTGTGAAGTTCCAAATGGTTGCCAAGAGGGCCTGCAATATGTGAGAACTACTTGCAATGCCTGAATTCTTTAAATCCAGTGTTTGAAAACAAGTATTAATTTCAGACAGCGATTGCAGGAGTTTGAAATTCTGAAGTCACGGACACCTCAGTTTTTAATGCAGTAGATTCAAATCAAAATGATAGAGCAGAGGTGAAGGTAATTCAGCTCATTATGCTTGTGCTGATTGTGTTCAACTATCCAATGAAACTTTCTTTCCCAATCTTAACCCAAAGCTTTAATGCACTTTCTCAAAGTATGTTCTTCTCTTCTGGCTATTGTGGTTGATTCCACCACATACATCGTAGTGCATTCCAGATCTTTCAGAAATATAATGTAACAAAAAGGTTTTCATGGAAATTCACCAAAAGTATGTATATAGCATCTTCCAAGCCCTCAACTACTAGGGTAGACCTAGAACGACAATGGCAAGAGATGGGTTCTAATGTCGTCTCCAAACCATTCCTCATCTTGAGTTGGAAATCCATTACAACCACTGTTGTTGGGTAAGAATTGTGGATTTCATCTTTTTATCAGCATTATGGATGTATAAAATACCAAAAGGACTGCTGTGATCAAAGAAGGCAGTTCCTCACCATCATTTGGGTCAATGGGCTGAGGAATGGCAGATGGAGTTTAATTTAGATAAATGCAAGGTGCTGCATTTTGGGAAAGCATATCTCAGCAGGATTTCTACATTTAATGGTAAGGTCCTGGGGAGTGTTGCTGAACAGAGACTTTGGAGTGCAGGTTCATAGCTCCTTGAAAGTGGAGTTGCAGGTAGATAGGATAGTGAAGAAGGCATTTGGTATGCTTTCCTTGGTCAGAGTGTTGAGTACAGGAGTTGGGAGGTCATGCTGCTGCTGTACAGGACATTGGTTAGGCCACTGTTGGAATATTGCGTGCAATTCTGGTCTCCTTCCTGTTGGAAAGATGTTGTGAAACTTGTAAATCTTTTCTGAACCCTTTCAAGGATGTTGAGGATTTGAGCTATAGGGAGAGGTTGAGTAGGCTGGATCTGTTTTCCCTAGAGCGTCGGAGGCTGAGGGGTGACCTTATAGAAGTTCACAAAATCCTGAGATATGGATAGGATAAATAGACAAAGTCTTTTCCCTGGGGTGGGGGAGTACAGAACTCTAGAGCATAGGTTTAGGGTGAGAGGGGGAAGATATAAAAGAGACCTAAGGGGCAACTTTTTCATGCAGAGCATGGAGTGCATATGGAATGAGCTGCCAGAGGAAGTGGTGGAGGCTCTTACAATTGCAACATTTAAGAGGCATATGGATGAGTATATGAATAGGAAGGGCCTGGAGAGATATGGGCCGGGTGCTGGCAGGGGGTCTAGATTGGATTGGGATATCTGATTTGCATGGATGATTTGGACTGAAGGGTCTGTTTCTGTGCTGTACATCTGACTCTATTTGGGGATGATGTGGAGGTGCTAGCGTTGGACAAAGTCAGAAGTCATACGACGACAGGTTATAGTCCAGCAGGTTTATTTGAAATCTCAAGTCTTCGAAGTGCTGCTCCTTCGTCAGGTGAAGCACAGCGTTCTGTAAGCTTGTGATTTTAAATAAACCTGTTGGACTATAACCTAGTGTCATGTGATACTTGGAGATGGGTAATAAATGCTGGCTCAGCTAGTGACACCCCCTATTCCCTGAATGATTGAAAGTACTGCCTCAATCTCTTTTTTTACAAAATATTAAGTCTCTGCCTTTTGGTTGTTGATTCTTCTGTTGGAAACAAATTCTCTTTCTTTATCCATTCTATTTGTGATTTTGAACACCTCTTCAAATCCCTTTGCCGTTTTGCATCAACTCGATTAATCTGTATCTCCACAAATCTGAAACCACTATACATGGTGTCTTTCAAGTAGACCCCTTCAATATAGTCTTAATGGTCTTAACATCCTTTTAAAATGTGATGCCTAGACTTGAACATAATACTTCAGCAACATAACCAGGATCTTGAATGTTCAGCATTCTATTATTTTGTTCTTTGTTTCCCTTAATAAGCTGAAGGCATTCCATGCTTTTTCCAACAGTCCTTTGAACTTGTACTACCATCTTTTTCCAAATAATTGTGCACATAGATTCCTGGTCTCTCTGTTCCTGCACCACCTTTAAGTTTATACTTTTCGACAAAGTTGTCCTAATAATTGAAATATTTAGCAGTTATTGTTTGTTCAGAAATTTTCAAGATTGATAATTATGTTCCCTTACATCTGCTGATCTTAGCCTTCTAGGTGGTAGAGGTTGTAGATTTAGAAAGTTCTTTCAAATGAGTCTTGCTGAGCTGCTTCAATATATTTTATAGATGGTATGCGTTGTGTGTCTTGATGGAGGGGTGAATCTTTAAGATGGTGGTTGGAGTACGAATCAACTGGACTGCAATTCCTAGAGGATATTGAGCTTCATTGGAGAGGCACACATCTAGGCAGGTGGAGAGTATATTCCACCATGTTCCTGAGTTGTGCCTTATTAATGGTAGACAGGAGATGAATTCACTGCAGAATTCACAACCTCTACCCTGTTCTCTTAACCACAGCATCTATGCAACTAGATTAGTTCTATTTCTAGTCAGGTTTACCTGCAAGATGTTGAGAGTGAGTGATTCATAATTGGTTAAGCAATTGAACGTCAAGGAAAGATGGCTATATCTTTTTCTCGTTGGAGGTGGCCATTGCTTGGTATTTGTGTAGCATTGATATTGCTTGTCACTTATCAGCTTTTGCCTGAATATTGTACAAGTGTTGCTCCATGTGAACTTTGTTCCTCATATACTGAGCAGTCTTTGTGTACGTTGGAAGGGAGATCATTGATGAACTTGACCCTGTCTATACTGATGTAATAATATCCAAATGCAGTGAGACCTGGATGATATCCAAACTTAGGTGGTATGAATGTCAACCGCCACTTGTTAGCCTAAGTGTTAGTCAATCACCATCTCAAAAAATAGAATCAAACTATTGATCCTTGACATTCAGCAGCATTTTCATCACTAAGTTCCCCCATCAGCACTACCGTAGGGCTAAATCTGGGTCAGAACTGAACTGTACTAGCTACATAAATACCATGGCTTCAAAAGCAGGTCAAAGGCTAGGAATCTTGCAGTGAGTTACTTACCTCTTGACCCCCCCCCCCCCAAGCCTGTCTACCGCCTATAAGGTACAAGTCAGGAATTTGATGGAATACTCCCCACTTACGTTGATGGGTGCAACTGCGTTAATACTGAAGAAGCTTGACACTATCCAGTATAAGATGTAGAGGAGCCGGTGTTGGACTGGGGTGGACAAAATTTAAAAATCACAATGCCAGGCTATAGTCTAACAGGTTTAATTGGAAGCACTAGCTTTTGGAGTGTTGCTCCTTCAGGTGGTTGTGGAGCACAAGACCATAAGACACAGAATTTATAGCAAAAAATTGTAATATCATGCAACCAAAATGATGTATTGAACAAACCTGGATACCTGTTAGGTCTTTCACCTTTTTAGAATAGGTTGCAGCTTTCGGTTCACTAATATGTAAATCTCAGAACTACCTTTAACTCACCTTCTCGAGATAACTTAAGGTTTTATAACAAAAGGTGACATCTCAGTTCAGGCAATGCATTGAAGGTGTGAGGTTAGGGTCTGTCCGTATTCCAATCTTGAGCCAGTCTGGTTCTATTTCCAAAGTGGAATTTACAAAATATTACATATATTGACTGCCTGCTGGTTGTGCACTTTTTTGAGCAAAATAGAATGTTTTTTCTCCAAATACAAACTCACCTCATAGACTTATGAGTGTGTGCATGCATGAGAGAGAGAGTATATGTGTGTCTTAGAGTGTGTGCGTAAGCTTGAAGTGTGTATGGGGGTGTGATGTAGTATAAAACTGTGTGTGAGAGAGAGTGTGTGTGAGAGAGAGAGATGGTCTGCATGAGTATGTAAGAGTGTGTGTATATGTGTTTGTGTATGTTTGAGAGTGAGTGTATCAGGGTCACCTGTAGTGTGACATGAACCCAAGGTCCCATTTGAGGCCATTCCCATGGGTATCGAAC
The DNA here is from genome assembly GCF_004010195.1 of Chiloscyllium plagiosum. Lineage (NCBI taxonomy): Eukaryota > Metazoa > Chordata > Chondrichthyes > Orectolobiformes > Hemiscylliidae > Chiloscyllium > Chiloscyllium plagiosum. The sequence goes on along the minus strand of NW_025214472.1, from coordinate 39,251 downwards.
TTGGCCATCAACCTTTGTTCAGTCACTTTGCATTGTGCCTATCCCAAAGTCTCCCTTGGAGGATGGTCACCTGATGATCTGAGGCAGACTGACCCTGACCACTGAAGTGTTCCCCAGTTGGGAGGAAACACCACTGTCTGATTGTTGCATGGTATCCATTCATCCGTTGTCGTAGCGTCTGCTTGGTCTCGCAAACATACCATGCCTTGTGGCATCCTTGCCTGCAGCGCATGATAAACTACATTAGCTAAATCACCTGCTGCACCCGTGGATAACGGTAATATCTATGTCGACACTGACACTTCTTGCAGTGGTTGCCATGACAGGGTTGTACGGTGTTTGTTGTCCTGAAGGCTGAGCAGTTTGCTGCGAACTGTCTGTTTAAGGCTTGATGGTTGTTTAAAGGCAAGAAGAGGAGGGTAGGGAAGGTCTTGGCAAGATGCTCATCGTCATCAATAATGTGTTGCCAGCTGTGAAGAGCATGGCATAGCTTTCCAGCTCCCAGGAAGCATTGGATAGTGAAGGGTCCCCTATCGATTGCAACCCGTCTCCTGAGGGCGTCATTGCAGTTTCTCGCTCTGGCATGTCGGAATTGGTGAGTGATGAGTTTAGCATCGTATACCATTCTTATGAGGGCATCCTTCAGCACCTTCAGGTGTCTGTTACGTTCCTCCTCATTTGAACAGATTCTGTGTATGCATTGGGCTTGTCTTTCGAGGATGACTTTGTTTTAAAGTGTTTAGGAAGGAATCTAGAGAAGTGTAGCATTGCAGAATTTGATTTGCAGTTCTATTTTACTCAAAAAAGGCACAATCAGCTGGCAGTCATACACGTAATATTTTGTAAATTCCACTTTGGAAATAGAACCAGTCTGACTCAAGATTGGGGTACAGACAGACCCTAACCTCACACCTTCAATGCATTGTCTGAGCTGAGATGTCACCTTTTGTTATAAAACCTTAAATTATCTCGAAGGTGACTGTTTTTAAAAAAAAAAGTTCTGGGATTTACATATTAATAAACCGAAACTGCAACCCATTCTAAAAGATGAAAGACTTAACAGGTATCCAGGTTTGTTCAATATATCATTTTTGGTTGGATGACACTAATCTTTTGCTATAAATTCTGTCTTATGGTCTTGTTTCCCACAACCAGCTGATGAAGGATCAGCGCTCTGAAAGCTAGTGCTTCCAAATAAAACTGTTGCACTTCAATCATGTGTTGTGTGATTTTTCTTTTTATAACTTTATCCAGGCAAAGCAGTCCATTGGATTGGTATCAGATCCACATTCATTATTTCTACCACTGGAGCTCAGTAGTAGCAGTGTGTACCATCGAAATGATGCACTTCAGAAATTCATCAAAGATCCTTTGTATCTTCCAAACTCATACCATTTCCAACTATGATGTGGAGGTACTGGTGTTGGGCTGAGGTGGACTAAGTTAAACACAGGGCAGCACGGTGGCTCAATGGTTAGCACTGCTGCCTCGCAGTACCAGGGTCCCAGGTTCGATTCTACCCTCGGGCGACTGTCTGTGTGGAGTTTGCACATTCTCCTTGTGTCTGCTTGGGCCAGCTTCTGGCTAGTCCAGTTTCCTCCCACCGACCAAAGATGTGCAGGTCAGGTGAATTGGCCATGCTAAATTGCCCATAGTGTTAGGTACATGGGTCTGGGTGTGGACTTGTTGGGCCAAAGGCCCTGTTTCCATACTGTAGGGAATCTAATCTAATCTAATCTAATCTAATCTCACAACAGCCGGTTTAGTTTAACTATAGTCACATTCTCAAGATAACTTAACTTAAGGCTAAGCTGTCACTTTTTTATTTATAAAACCTTAAGTTATTGCGAGAATGTGATTTGAAAGAAGTTCTGGGATTTACATATTAATGAAACAAAATCTGCAACCTATTCTATTTTTTAAAAAAAAGGAAGACTTATCAACAATCCAAGTTTGTTCAAGATATCATTTCAGTTGTATGACACTAATCTTTTGCTATAACTTCTGTGTCTTATGATCCTGCTCCACAGCTACCTGATGATGGAGCATTGCTCCAAAAGCTAGTACTCCCAAATAAACGTTTTGGACTATACCCTGGTGTTGTGTGATTTTTTATCACTTACAACTAGAAAAAGAATGAGAATGCCACTGCTTGCAGTTTCCCCCACAAGCCACTGGCCATCCTGACTTAAATTTATTGCCATTCCTTCAGTGTCGCTATTGTCAAAATTCTGGAACTTCCTTAACCTACTTAAACCAAAAGGACATTAAGCTTATCATCACCACCACCACCAGCTTCAAGGACAGCCGAGGATAGGCAATAAATGCTGGCCTAAACTAGCAACACCAATACCCCACAACTTAATAAAGTAAGTAGCTACAGCTACACTATCGAGGAAAGACCGTTTATTTAACAATTCCATTAAAAAAAGTATACAGTGCTTGTGTTAGAAGTAGTTTAGAGATTAATGCCTTATGAAGAAAACTTGAATGAGTTGGACCTATGGCAGAGGTTAGAGTGTAGATTAGAGTGGTGCTGGAAAAACACAGCAGGTCAGGCAGGATGCGAGGGGCAGGAAAGTTTCAGGCAAAAGTCCTTCACCAGGAATGAGGCTTGGAGCCTCAGGGATGAGGAGATAAATGGGAGGAGGGTGGGGCTGGGGAGAATGTAGCTGAGTGTTCAATGGGTGGATGGAGGTGGGGATAAAGGTGATAGGTCAGAGAGGAGGGTGGGAAGGAAGATTGATGGGCTATCATGGCAAAATGTCATCAATAGAAATATTGACAATAGGAGCAGGCGTAGGCCATTCGGCTCTTAGAGCATGCGAAAGAGAACATTAATGGTGCTGCTGAGCCTTTCCATCAATTGCAATTAATGACCTGATGAAATGCAATATTATGCCTTGGAAGTAGATCACCGAATCAATGAATACATGATCCAAGCAGTTGTCCCTCACGGTTTCAAGTTCAAACAATTTTACTCCAGCCTCAAAAGGAACAGTAACTTTCTCCACTCACTCTACACAGTGGCAGACATTTTACATTATTATGCATTGACTTTGGATAAAAAATTGTAAGGTTCCAACTTTGTGTTCTTTGGAGTCACTTGTAGGTTTTCTGTGAGAGATGCAGGTGATCCCTCCCCTTTCCCCCAATTCTTCATATTCTCGTTTGTAATTCTCTCCCTGATCTTTCAGCACCCTCATCCATTTACATTTAGCCTCTACACAATTATTAATGTCCCCAGTTTACCCATATAGCATAGCTTTTGATTTACTGTGCTCTTATTGTTCATATAATTTACTTAAGTAGAAGCCAGAATGTACGTGACATGGGAAAACACCCCTGTTCTTGAGTTCCTTGTTCTTCTACAGTCTATAGTATCTCCCCTTCAAGTTGGAATAGACCCCTTCCATCATAATCTTTCCCTTAGCAAACTCACTTCAATGGAGCCTATGTCTTGACTTGAGTTTCTCACTTTTTCCTCTGAAGGCTGCCTGAAAACATCCTCAGGCCCAACCTCCCCAGATTAACTTGGAAGGACAGTCCACACCTGACACTGATACCTCCACATCACCTGACTGAGCTACCTGAAATACCTGGATCAGTTGCAGTTAAGCCCGGACACAAGTAAGATCAAGCCCCTTACTGACAGTGGATGAACCCTTGGATTGAAATCGGATGAGCCCCTTGACTGACTAGTGGCACTCCTTTACAGCGTAATCCAAGTTGACCCAAAGACCTCTCCCCTTTGGCTTTCAGTCATGGCTGAAAAGTGTGGTACTGGATAAGCACAGGAGGTCAGGCAGCATTCGAGGAGCAGGAAAGTTGACGTTTCAGGCCTGAGCCCTTCATCAGGAATTTCTGATGAAGCCTGAAACATCTCCAGCATCTGTAGCCCTCACATTCTTTCAGTTGTGGCCATTTTCTTAAAGCACACATTTCCTGCATAAGCTGCTGGTACATGTTGTAGGGTGCCGTTTTTGTAGCGCAGAGCCACACGGCAAAATGTCCACCCCAATAACTGTTCATTGCTGCCCACTGTGACTAGCTGCCTGAATCTGCATCTGCACTAATGAGCAGTGCAAGCTACAGAGGCTGGCAGACATGAAGTAACTTAAAAGTGAGTGCTAAGAACTGACGCTCAGAGCCATAAGATGTTTTGATGAATGAGGTGTGTATTTGTCCCTAAGTACAAAATGACTCGGCAAAAGCATGCAAGTTGTACATGTTCCTGACCTAATGGGCTGAAGTGGTGTGTGGATTGGTCTGGGAGCAGTAATGATGTTATTAGGCTCAGAGTTTGTTGTTGACTTGTGCGGATGACTGGTGGAGGAGGATTCTGATAATGGAGTACCAGGGACTTTATGCTACTTGCACGGTTGGATGAAGCAAGCTCAGGTTTATATGTCAGGAATGTGCATGATCCAGTTTCTTGGGGAAGGAGGGGAAAATTGGAAGTGGTATGTAAGTTGGGCTAATAATGAGATGCAAATACAAGGAAATAAGGGAGTAACAACTCAGTAGTGAGATTCTGAAGTTGCCATTTTAAAGCCTAAGGAGAAATTTGAGGAAACGAAGATTTTTCATTCTCACTGTATTTTTCCAACTTTTCTTGCTACCCAGGAAGGGGTAAGGGGTGAGGAGCTGAATAATAAGTAGCACATTACTCATCTTGACTCTTTCTGCCCTATTATGGACTGCTATACTCCTGGAAATGGCGAGGCAGGTATTATATGGAAGATGAAAGTGTGTGGCGCACCTATTACTTTTGGTGCAGGTGGGAATGTGAGTATACAGTGCAGAGGGCAGGCAGTGTTACAGGTGTTGGGTTGGAGTGGGTGAGAGCAAATGGGAAATGTTTTGTAGGCAGTTGTGGGATTGACAGAGCATCAGTCTTGGTGGGAGCAGAAACAGCAAAATAGGAGCAGGAGTAGGTGATTTATCTCTTTGAACTTGATCTGCCATTCAGTATGATCGTGGCTGATCATACAACTCAGGTCCTTCTTCCAGCTTTCACATACTCTGACCCCTTTAGACCTGGCCTTAAATGCTTTGTGTGGCTTACACTCTCTTGTTAACAAAGTTTCTTTTCATCTCAGTCCTAAATGGCCTTCCCTGTATTCTGAGACTGTGATCCCTTGTCACAGAGAGAGAGAGTGATTGTGAGATTTCTTTAAAATTCATTCATGGAATGTAGTTATTTATTGTTCATTCCTAATTGCACAAAGTGCAGTTAAAAATCAACCACATTGCTGTGCTCTTGAGTTGCATGAAGGCCAGATGAGGTGAGGATGTCAGTTTCCTTCCTTAAATGACATTGGTGAACCAAATAGATTTTTCCTGATAATCAACAATGGTTTCATGGTCATAAGTCGACTCTTAATTTCAGATCTTTATTGAATTCCAATTCCACCATCTGCCATAGTGGGATTTGAATCCCAGTCCCCAGAACATTTCCTGAGTCTCTGGATTAATAGTCGAGCAATAATACCAGCAGATCATCACCTCCCCAAGAGAGTAGATGGCGGAACTTACCCTGGCAGAGTGGGAAAGGACTTTGACTGTTTTCCTATAGTGCTGGGCATTCCTCCAGATGATTGAGACTGCTTTACCATGGGTGGAACCTTGGACGAGGCTAACACAGCCTGGTGTTGTGTTCTTTACTGCTGGTCCGGAGGCAGCAGGAAGCTTGGGTGTTACGCCATCCAGCAGGAGCTACAGGACCCCCGTGACTCACGTTCAGGGCAAATGTCAAGAACTGTACTATACAGCTGTGGACTGACCACACTTTTATGGGTGGACATTGGGGTTTTGCAGATGGCACGAGTGCAAGGCATGACTAAATTCCAGGATACTAATGAGTGGCGAGTTATTCTGGGAACAGCACATGGTAAACTGGAACAGAAAATAGCCATGAGAGACCCCATTGGGGTGTTTTTGGTAATTAATAAGATATATTTGAGAAGATACAGTGAGAGAACTTGCTCGGCCTCGTGACAAGAAACTCTCAAAAAGCCACGTGCAACTCAGACTTGACCAAACAAAATATAATATTCAGCCCAGAGCTAATAATTGCACTTTGCAAGACAGGAGATTTAAAATAAAACTTCAATTTTCTTCTGTCTATGCTATTGGTGAGGCTGGACTGAGAGACCTAACACCATTCAACCAGGACAGGTGTTTTGGCAACACAAGGACTGCCAGAACCAGTTAGCAAATGCAAAGGAACTGGCAGTCTCATTTTTACTAAAATCAGTGCTGGAGAAACACAGTAAATCTAACAATGTTTGTGGAAAGAGAAATAGTATTAACATTTTAAATCCAATATGACTTTCATATCTGATGGGGGTTGGATTAGTATTTTGTAGTGGGTTTTCATGCTGCAGAAAAGGGGTGAGGAGGAGCAATTGGGGTTGAATGGTGCAGAGCAAAAGACAAGCGAGTGTTAATGGTGGACAGGGGATATGGATGAAGGGTAGATTAATTGGAGATGTATGTCGCAGAAAAAAGGTTAATTTTCTTGAGAGCATAGCAATGCAATCAAGATATTGGAGTGAGGGTATGTTGAAGGGGGTAAATCAAAATGGAAGTCAGAATTCATGGACTGAAGTTGTTGAATTTAAAGTTGAGCCCTGTCATCTATAATAGAAAATGAGTGCTTCAGTTGTTCCTCCCAACTTGCATTGGGTGAATGAAGAGATGTTGGAAGTGGCGGAAGAATGGATAAAAGTCGTGGAAGGATTGATCCCAGTGGAATACTGAAAAGGGAGGGGAGGGACAAAATGTGCTTGGTGGTGGTAGAAATATCAGGACTTGCTGTTTTGAATGCAGAAGTGTATGGAGAATGAGAACGAGAGAAACCCTATCATTTTTCTGGCAGGGAGGTGAAGTGGTAAGGGAATAAGTGTGGAAAAGGATTTGAACATGACCAAGGGCCCATTGAGATGCAATAAAGATGCAGAAACTGAAACAAGGAGTATTGTGCATACCGACTGGGATCTGGCGAATAGCATAGCCACAGCTTTACCTTGAAGAAAGCGGGATAAGTTAAGAGAGAGGTTGTTCAAAGAGCTCAACCAGGTTAAGGTCTCCTTTCAAGGAAGAGGGGGAGTGCTTTCAAACCATACTGATCAGAGATTGAGGTGTACGAGGATTGCATGGCCATAATGAGGCTGCTGCCAGGAAACTGGAAGTTGTGGAACTGGAAGAGACAGAGAAAGGGAATAAAAAATAGAATTGAGATGAGACACAACAAATTGTTTTGTCAAAACAGGCTGAAACCATGGGTATTTCAGGGCAGACCTGTTTGTGGTTTTAGAGAAGAAGGTAGTGCTGGCAGTGCGGATGGGAGGATTGTGAGGTGGGAAGCTGTTGATGGGACACCTCTGGAGGAGATGAGGTGAGTGGAAGTCCTGAAAAATAACAGCTTGGTGTTCAGTAATGTGGTTATAATCCAGAATGAAAGTGGAAAACGTGTCTGAGAACTGATGCTTAGACTTCAAGATAAAGGCTGATCTGCTAGAGAGTAGCACCATTCGTTTTGGCAGATTTAATAACAAAATAGGGTTGAACTGGAGGGAACTGAGTGCAGCAAGCACAGAGAGAGAAACATATAAAATTTTGAAATTAAGGCAGCAATGACACGTGGACAGTTCTCAATGAAGAGTTCAAGGGCACTTAAAAGGCCAGAGGGAAGGCTCCATATGGAGGGAGAGTCATGGAGATGGGGGAAAGCTTCTGTGGAGCTGGGAGAGGACTCTGCTCAAAGAAATGGGCATAGAAGTGAAGATAGCAAAAGGAGAGTTCAGTGTCTTGTCCTGATATTCACTGAGATGGGATAATAAAGGAATATCATTTTGCTGAGCACAGATCATTGAGAATCAGGCAATGGAAGGTCAGAGGGTATAGTGAAGACATAGTGAGAGGTGGTATTAGAAGAAGGCAATGACAGAGGGAAGGGAAGATGGAAGAGCAAGGTAAAGGATCCAGAGGGACACAGTACCTATGCTTTGTTGGAGCTTGTGATGCTTAACACCTGAAAGAAAAAGTTATTTTGTTCGGGGGTGAAATAAAACAAAGTTGAAATAGAACTGGGGAGCAGGACAGCTTTGATATTTTTTAGCATTTTTAAATTGTTGTGTTGCGATATAATCAGTTAGCCATGTCGAGTCTTCACTGGAGCTTGATGAATTCTGCAAGTTCTTGCCCCCTTCCCGGTGAGGTGTACACACTCATTGAAATAGAAAGTGGTATACTTGGTACAATCGCTTGGGTACCTTCCTATAATATATTTACCCAAAAAGTAATTGAATGATATTCAATGATTTTTTTTTGTGCAAAGGGATGTAGTTTAAATTATCCAAACTGTCATGGACCTATGTGGTTTACATTGATTTTGACAGCAGAACATGGTGAGAAACATTCTGAAAAGAGCTTTTTTGAGTATATAATAATTTTTGCATTGGCAAAGTAACACAATTTCTGTTCCAATGAAAGGCTTATTTAATGTTATAAAAACTAGAAATTAGAGGGAATCCTTGAATTTTTACAACACTGGAACTATATTCGTAGTTGCTGAATTATCCAGCAGATGTCAGTATGCTCTCTTTGAACACAAAAATGCCAAAAATAACCTATGATCGGAACACAGGAAGGTATGAGCATGAGTAGATCTTTTGGCCCTTTCAAGCCAGTTCCACTCTCAAGATCATGGCTGACCTGTCACTGGAGAAACTCTCATTCTTCAGTGTCTTTTGTGCAAAGCAGAGTTGGCAGTTGTTTTGGAAGCTGGTTTTACTGGTGGACAAGGGCTGACAAAATACATTGTTTGCAGATGACAAACAGAACAAATGTGACCATGGCAAAGAAATGATAATTTTAGGAACAGTAAAGATCATCAAGCTCAATAAGTTTCTTCCTTCTTCAGACCAAAAGATCATAAAATATAGGTGCAAAATTAGGCCATTTGGCCCAAAAAATCTGTTTCACCATTCAATCATGGCTGAAATGTTTCTGAACCCCATTCTCCTTCCTTTTTCCTGTAACCCGTGATCCCCTTACTAATCATATCTAGGTATCTCTAAATACATTCAATGACTTTGACTCCAATGATTTCCACAGATTTATCACCCTCTGGCTGAAGAAATTCCTCCTCATCTTAGTTCTAAAGGATTGTCCCTTCACTGTGGCCTCAGGTCCCAGTCTCTCCTCCTAGAGTAAACATCTTCTCCATGACAGGAAAGCAATGGTGTAGTGATATTATTGCTCCCTACGCTCTATGCCAGGAAGACCATTACATGAATCTTCACTGGGCACCTTCTTCTAGCCTCAAAGGAAACACTTCCTGAAAGCCAGTGTGGCTTCCTACCAAACTTTGGAACAATGATTTTCACTGCTTTGCAACTCCAAGAGAAATGCCAGGAACAAACCATCCACTCTGCATGGCTTTCATAAATCTGACAAAGGCCTTTGACTTAGTCCATGGGGAAATGCTTTATAAGGATGGTGGCAGCAGAGTAGGCAGCGTCTGGGCTTCTGTGCCCGGCCTTTTCCTCTTTGCTTTTTCTTTTTCCTTTTACCCCTTCTTTTCTCAGTTTTATTTAGTTTTCACCCAAACTTACCTGATAAAGAGAGCTCTTTGGTAGGAAGAGGGGTTCCAGAGCGGCGTCTTCAGAGGCAGCTTGGCTACAGAGTCAGCTGGCCTTTGAAGCCTGGAGTGGGACTCTTGCTTCCATGTGGAGTGGGCTGGTGTAGACCTGAGTGGGCTCTGGTGGCAGCACGGCATAGGCTGGTGAAGCCCCGGCAGGACTGCAGTAGCAGAGGAGGGTAAGTTAGACTCTCTTTAATTATATTTTGTCATTTTTAATTTTATTTTAAGTTAATGAGAATGGTGCCTATGCATGGCGATAGTACACACTTTCCACTGTGTTTTATATTAAATACATGTGACAGTAAATGATTCAATTCAAATCAAGAAAGACCATGTCAAAGGCTGGCTGTCCAGAGGAATTCAGAGTCCTTTGTCTCCTCCATGACAAGCTATTAGCAATGGTCCTCAACAATAGTAATATTACAGAGTTCTTTAAGGTCGAGACAGGGATCAAGCAGGGATGAATCACTCCCCACCACCCTTTTCTCCATCTTCATTGCCGCCAATCTTCATTTTGTAAGAACAAGCTTACTAGTGGTGTAGGTATTGTCTACAGGATGGACAGAAAACATTCCAACCTCAGCTGGTTGAAAACCAAGAAAAAAATGACACCAACCTCACTTGTGGAACTTCAGTATGAAGACAACAATGTCACTTCTGCTATGTCAGAAGAGAATCTTCAAGACTCACTTAATACTTTCACGGAAGCACACCGAAGAATTGATCTCTGCCTCAACCTCAGGATGACTCAAATCCTTTATTGGCCCATCCCAGGGCAAGTTCCGGTCCATCCCTCCAGTAACATCAACAGAGAATTCCTCCCAAATGTAAAACGTTTACCTTACCTGGGGAACAACCTGTCATCTAAGGCAGATCTCGATGTGAAGATTCAACGTGGCATCCAATCTGTGAGCACCACCTTCAGCTGCCTAAAAATGACCATGACATCTGTGATTCATTCTTGTGTATAAGGCAGTCATCCTTGTGACTCTTCTGCATGACCCTGAAACTGAGGGTACATATAGATGCCACCTCTAAGGCCCTTGAGAAGTACCATTTAATGCTGTTTGCAATGAATTTTCTGCACTAGCCGGGAGGACAGGTGTCCTTGAAGCAGCAAATAGCACCAGCGTTGAGGTCATGATCATCTGAAACCAACATCACTGGGATGGCCATTGTTTATCATACCCGAGTTCCAATTACAATAGCAAATCATCTTCATCCAGCTTAAGGAAGTCACTCAAATGAGAGGACAGAGAAAGCTTTTCAAAGACTGTCCAAAGATTTCCCTCAAAAATTGCAATTTAGATATCAACGTGTAGGTGACCCTTGTTCAGAAGAAACTGACTTTCATTAACCCTCTGTATGAAGGGACACAATTCTTTGAGAATACCCATCAGCAAATGGAGGTATGGGAAAAGAATCAGTGAAAGGACTGTTAGTGAGTTCAAGACCAAGGACCAATTCCCCCTTCTAGAAATAGCTGCTAAATGTGTGGTGGACAATGTTGCTCTAGGATCAGGCTCATCAACCATGTAAGGACCCATAGAACCCATGATCAGTGACACAAAACTTTCTAAGTGGATGCTCATAATCGTTAGAGAGTGATTGTTGACAACATCGATTACCTAGTACTCATTAGCGCTTTACATCAAATCCAAAATGCATGATCATCTCTTGTGAAACTATCAGACTCAATTTAAGAATAAGTACAAATTACTGTCAGATACTGGTGCGCATGCAGCCTTTTATATCCTGATGGGAAGTTTATGATGCTGGTTACCTTTTTCAGGTAACATGTTTAACATGTCACCCTAAATCCCTCATCCTTAAGAAAAGTCTAGACATCTTTTCAACACACTTATGCCTCTCGTTCAATTAATTTTTATTGGAAATTAGCTCTAAAACACTACAGTCTGAATAAATGTTAAATGCACAAACTACTTTTGCATCATTTCCAACACAGAGTAAGCACAACTTAAAGGCTAGAATTATTTTAATGTAAACATATCAGTAAACTTATTTTGATCAGCAATGCTGATACAAAAGCAATACGTTTATTCTTAATCAAAAATTGATATATTCAGTCTTTATATAAAAGCTTTATTAGAAGATTCTTTAGCATTAGATACCCAGTTGTAAAAAAAATTAAATAATAGTGTCTGTGTGAAAATGCAACGTGGTTTGCAAATGAATATAATGCATATACTGTTTGTATCGAAAGCTATTGTGTATGAGCTCTATACTGATAATGAATGACAATGGGCTTGCATACCTCTTTACAAAAACATCCAAGCTCCTACATTGTATATCCAAATGTCAGAATCTTCAGTAGAATAAACCTTTGGTTTACTTTCTCAAATACTGTTTATTCATTTATTTTGTTATGAATTATCATCACCATCTGCTCATGTGCACTTAATATGACAATCTATTCATAGACTGTGTTTCAGTAAAATCATCACATTTCATAAAAGGGTTAGTATATGACATATATTGCATAAAATAACAGATGGACAAGGACGGATTACTGAGATGTGTGTGATCCCTTGCTGGTTCTAGCTTTATGTGTGCATGAGTGGCACACAGATGCTGCCAAGCTAAGACCGAATTACATTGTGATGCATTTATGGCCGTTTATTTTGCTTCTATTAAAATGAACATCCATGCATGCTGTAAATATGAAATTGACATGTGTCTGAATTTAATCTTTAGTATTTTGCCAGAAATTGTAAATAAGATACAATAACAAAGCAGCAATTAAAGTCCAGTGAAAATAGTTAACATTGAAATAGAGCAATAGAAAAGTTACAGCACCAAAAAAGGCCATTCAGTTCATTGGGTATGCACCGACTGAATAAATTGCCACCCTTTGTAATCCTACTTACCAACAGCACCTGATCTTGTCGGGTTGGAAACCTAAAGTGCAGATTTAGATTCCTTTTAAATAGGTTGAGAGTTTCTACCTGAACCACCAAACTGGGCAGTGATACCCACTACCATTTGGGTGAGAGAGCTTTTCTTCATGCCCCCTCTAATCCTTCCATCATTTATCTTAATTCTGTGCCCCTGGTAATTTCCTTCTCCATGGGGAAATAAGACTTCCCTTTCCACTTTATCCAAGTCCCTTATAATTTTGTACACATCAATTAAGTCACCCCTCAGCGTCCTCTGTTTTAAGGAAAACAACTCGAGCTTGTTCAATGTTTTCTCATAGGTACAATTCTCAAATCCTGGCAACATTCTTGTAAATCTCTCTCTAGAGCAATTATGTCCTTCCTGTAATGTTGTAACCAGAAAACTGTGCATAAAACTCCAGCTGTGGTCGAACCAGTGTCTTATATAGTTCCAGCTTTACATCCCTACTCTTGTATTTAATATCTTGTCCAACGGAGGAAAGAATCGTGTATGCCTCCTTTATGATCTTACCTACTTGTCCTACCACCATCAGGGAGTTGTGCACAAGCACTACAACATCTCTCACTTCCTTTACCCCTCTCAATACCTTCCTGTTTATTGTATATTCCCTTGATTTGTTTGCTTTTAATATGTTCTGGATGTAACCAGGGATCAGGCTATTTTGGATCTGGTGATGTATAATGAGGTAGATTTAATAAATGATGTCAGAAACAGTCGCCATATGTTGCAGAATTTAGATTTCAGATTGAAAGGGACGATTGGGTCAGAAACAAATGTTCTAAGCTTAAATAAGGGTAATTACTAAAATATGTGGGCATAGCTTGCTGGAGTGGACCTTGTCCATGCCAAAGTACACAACTTCATTTTTTCCTACATTATATTCCATCTGCTAAGTTGTTGCCCATTGTTCAACCTGACTGTATCCCTCTGAAGATTCGGAAGAATCCATCACTTAGAATTTTTCTTATTTGTTGAAATATAGCTATTTTCTGGTTACTGGAATATCCCGTTAAATGTTTGCCACTGATGAAGGACTTTTGCCCGAAACGTCAATTTTACTGCTCCTCGGATGCTGCCTGAACTGCTGTGGTTTTCCAGCACCACTCTAATCTAGACTCTGGATTCCAGCATCTGCAGTCATTGTTTTTACCTACTGCATCTCTATTGACTTATCCATTCACCTAAACTACTTTCGCTAGCTCTGGTTTCTTGCCCTCATAAATGCCCTTGCTTAAATTCAAAATAATAGTCTGAACAGTACTGATGATCTAAATAGGAAGTTGTGGGGAGGATGCAAAGAGATAAGACACAAACCATAGGAGCAGAAGTACGCCATTCAGTCCATTGAATCTGCTCAGCATTCATCATAAGCATAAATTCTTTTACATGTCTATCCCCCATCAGGATGGCCTCTGGGCTGTCTGCTTCTTCCTGGAAAAAGGCCTGAACCGTCCCCATCCACCCCACTGGCCGAACTCATCCTCACTTTGAACAGCTTTTCCTACAACAACTCTCACTTTCTTCAGGTCAAAGAGGTGTAGCCATGGGCTACACTTTGTGGGATATGTAGAGCATTCTATGTTCCAGTCTGCCTCTGGCCCCACCCAAAACCCGTTCTCTGGTATGTTAATGACATCATCAGTGCTGCTTCCCTTTACCATCCGGAATTGGACAAGTTGTTTTCATATTCAGCCCTGCTCTTACCTTTATCTGTTCTATCTCTGACTTCTCCCTTTCCTTCCTCGACATCTCTGTTTCCATTTCTGGGAATAGTCTGGCAACCGATGTCTCATAAAAACCCACTGTTACCTTGATTATACATCCTTACAGCCTGCTCCTGTAAAGACGCTGTACCATTATCCCAGTTTCTTCATCTCAATCACATCTGTTGTGAGGATGTCCACATTCTTCCTGCACTGGAGATTCCATACCACCATGGTTGACAGTGCCTTTAGCCACGTCCAACCCATCGCCCACACATCGGCCCTCACCCCTTCCCTTTCTTTCCCTCCTGCAACTCCAATACAGTACCCATTGTTGTTCCTTACCACCCCATAACCTCCACATCCAAATGATCAATAGCTGCCATTTCCACTTCCTCCAGCAGGATGCCACCATTAGACACATAGTCCTGTCTCCTTCCCTGTCAGCCTTCTGCAGGAACTGTTCCCTCCCAGACACCTTGGTCCACGCCTTCTCCTCTCCTAACATCACCCTGCATCCCCATGGCACCTTCCAATGCAATTACAGGTGTAACACCTGCCCATTTACTTTCTCCCTCCTCAGTATCCATGGCCCCAGGCATACCTTCTAGGTGAATCAGTACTTTACCTGTACTTCACGCAATCTAGTCTGCTGTATTCAATGTGGTTTCCCCTATACTGGGGAGACAAAATATGGACTGGGTGACTGCTTCACAGAACACTTACATTCTGTCCGTAGAAATGACCTTGAGCTTCCGTTGCCTGCCATTTCAACACACCGTCGTGTTCCCTGGCGAACATCTCTGTCTCAGACAGCACAAGCTGGGCAAAGAGCATCTTCTTTTCCAACTATGGACCCTGCAGCCTTCCGACCCAATATAGGGTTAAATAATTTTAGGGCCTGAGCATCTTCTCCCATGTCCTTACCCCAATCCTCAAACGTGAGGTCTTGGCATCACATGGTCTGTTAACAAACAACCCATTGTCAGCCACCAACGGTGCGCATTAGCAGCAATTGATCTCCCAGGCTAAACTTTACTAATTCCTTTGTCTGACCAACTTAGTCTCTCTCTTTGGCTCCATCTCCACCCCCCACCATCTCACCTTCAGCTTATATACCAATCTTTTCCTAGCTTTAATTAGTTCTGAAGTAGGGTCATCAGACCCAAAAGATTAACTCTGCTTCTCTCTGTACAGATACTGTCAGATTTGCTGTATTTTTTACAGGAATTTCTGCTTTTGTTTCTGATTTCCTGCACCCCTGGTTCTTTGATTTTTTTTGCTGAGTTAGATAAATTTCAATGCAGAAGGAAACCAAGGGTTATGAGATTCAGGCAGGAAATTGGAGTCGAGAGCACAATTGGATCAGTAATGATCTTAATGAATGGTATAGCAGGCTTGAGAGAGAAATGTGTCACCAAATCCTATTGCTTCTCTCACTATATGCAGCAGCTATTCAAAATATCTCCAGCCATAATCTAGAGTGCGCCCTTCAACTATACCTAAGAAAAAATAAGTCAGCATCATTTCATCTGCAACAGTGGCTGATGCTTCAAATAATGACTCAAAGAGGCAGGAGGTCCCTCAAGCTTGGTACTGGCTGTTGAGCTCAAAGTGTTTCCAGTGCACAAACACAGGTTTAGTTAGTGGAACAAATATCAGATCAATGAGAACAACCGCCTGATGTCATGTTAGGATTTTCACAAACATTGCCAGTGCATACGTGGCATGGCCAAACCAGTAGCTTTTGGGTACTGCGTGGGCTACGTCTGTGGTAGTGCCAAGTAGTGCCGGTACCATTTTAGGTCTTCACAACTGGCATGACCGTCCTCAATTTCATGGTCAAGCTGTGCATTCTCAGGATTGATATTAATCAACATCAGTCTTAAGTATGAAATATTTCCTTTCAATTTTTTTAACTCACTGGATCTTATCAAAATGGTGCCAGACTGTTGAAGCTTTTCTCTGTATGTTACTGTATTATTCACTATAAAATGCAAGTGATAATAAATCATTCATTCAAATCATTTATCAATCTACTTAATCAAACTGGTATTATTTTTAGACCAGTTCAAGTAAAGAGGAAGATTCGGTTCTTCACGGATTGGTATATGTAGGATAATATAATGATACTAGTGTAATCAGACTCTTGTTTCTTAAGAGATTTGTCTTTCAAGTTAAGTTAAAGGGAAATTATATTGATGCCTGATTATCTGTTTTGTTTTATGTAAGTGAGATGCAAGTTCAATGGAATGTCTTTTAAAAAGATTGTTATGGCTGGAATTGCTTCCACTCTACAACTGTCACTTTGTTGAGACTATAGTAGAAATTTACAATAACACAACAACAACTTGCATTTATCCATCACCTTTATCATCCTAAACATTTCCCAAAGTGATGGAAAGCCAGCAGCTCCTAGGAAATTCCCAATCGAAGGTTTTGGCATCGCGAGAATGAGGCTTCATCCAAGCATCATGCCAATTAACAGTGAAATGATTCTCCTTAATAAATCAAAGCCAGAACATCAGATATAGTATAACTGCCTTGGATAAGTTCACCCTTGCTATGCTTTATCAACAATATCAGATGCAAAGCAGGAAACTTTGTCCATAATTTTTCAAGACATTGTGATCAGAGGAAATCTTCTTGTTATTTCTACAACGTTGATGCCAGCAGTCAGAAGAGGTCTAATCCCATTGGTCTCATTTAATCAATGTTCACTTTACACAAAAGAGAAGTTTTTTGCTTTTCCTGCTTTATTGAACAGATATCCACTGCAGCACAGGCACAGAACCTTTCCTGCTTTACAAATTGGGCCTTCCTTCTCTTTCCTCTTGTGGAATGGAAATGGTTTGAAGAGCAATTCCAGCAGCCGTCATTATGTCTGAATGAATGAGACTGAATAGGCAAAGACCCTTTGTATGGAATGCCCAATAGTAGTGCAAAAGGTGATCATGAAGAAATTGGACTGTACATAGAAGCTGCAGTGGAGGTAACAGAAATCATGTTGTATATTTTGAGGCCCCAAATGCCAGTGTATTATAACTGATGGCAATTGTATTTTCTTTAAAAATAATCTAAAATAGCTCCTTTTATGTCTAATGTTGAAAATAAATCTTTTCCAGTCATGCTGCCAGCACAGTAAATGCCTTGACTGTCACTAGTAACGTCATCATGATATCATTTTTATGTCTGTTTTAAAGCAACTTAAGTGACACCAAAAGCAACTGGAGGGTGGAGTATCAAAGGATCATTCTGGTACATAAAGAAGCCATTCAGCCCATCATGTCTATGGAAGTTCACTCTGGTCTTTGCCACATATCACAGGAAGAATGACTGTGCTGGCCTTTAACAACATAAGAACATTCTCTATTGCTTATACATTCGCCTCCTTGGCACTCTTCTCATTTAATCATGTGGTCAGCCGAGGTGGAAATGCTCGTTGATACTGGGATCATGTGCTATTCATGTCACTGGCACCATATTTTGACCCCAGCTTCATATTAAGTGCCAGAAGAAAGTGATGACTACAGATGCTGAACATCAGATTTGAAGGATGCAGTGCTGGAAAAGAACAGCCGGTCAGGCAGCATCTGAGGAGCAGGAGAATCCCTTCCTGATGAAGGCCATATGCTCAAAACATTGATTCTCCTGCTTCTCAGATGCTGCCTGACCCGCTGTGCTTTTCCAGCACCGCAGTCTTTGACTCATACCAAATGCTGCAAGGCAGGATTGACCATTCTGGGTGTAATCCTCATCTAGAATCTGAAAGAAAATGGCAGAAAAATAGGGAAATTGGCACGCTGGCTCATCGACTGGGACCTGGAGATCCTGTTGGATAAATGATTAACAGCAAGACCTTACTCTTACCTCAGAATTGCCAAAGAATGCTGCCAGCCTGCTCAGAGATAGTCACCCAGGTCAACACCATTTCCACCATGAGAAGAATGCCCAGTTGTGCCTTAAGAAGATAAGTGAGATTCTGTGCTCTGCAAGAATAGGTGCCACCATCTTCTCTCTGCTACCTCACACCCATTCTAACTCTGCCCTCCACACTCACTGCGCTACCACCTACTCACCCCTCCAAGAAGTTTACTGTCCAAAACCCCCAGGGCTTACCCCTTGGACTAATTTGAGAGGACAGCCCTGATGGAGGAAAGTTCAAGCTCCATGATTGATTTGTGTACAGCTCCCTGACTGATTTACTGGTAATCCTTGGACTCATTGGATCTATCATGCAGCATTGACTATGCCTCAATCCTTGCATAGGAAAGACCTGGCTCCTGATTACACCAAATAGCTAACTCACCATGGCCAATCTCTGGACAGAGATTCAATATCCTTGACTGGCAATGACAGCAGCCCTGACTGACAACAGATCCCTTTGACCCGACTACTCCCTTGGACTTTCAAACATGGCCATTTAGTTGAAGCCCATGCAATGCATTTACCACAAAGTCGTTAGCGCATGCTGCTTTTGATGCAGCACAGTGATGTACAGCAATATTTCTGCCCTCTTGACTGTTTATTGCTGGCAATCATGACAAGCTGCCTGGCTTTCTATTTGTGCCAAAAGGCACGGCAGATTTCCTCTCATTGATCAAGTAAGCACAAAGTGAATGAATGCTAAGAAAGACAAGCTAAGAGCTTTGAGATGCATCTTGTACCAATATATGAGATTGAAGCTTGTCACTGAGGGCAATGAGACCTTGCAACAGCATTGCAATGCCATATGTCTGTGAACTCCAAAGTACACTGGTGAAGTGCTGAACTGCATTTTAAGATGGTCCAAGATCAACCATTATAATATGGTGAGACTGGTGCTTTGCTGATGCTGACTTCCAAGGATGAAGGATGGAGGCAGTTACTGCCCATGGAGCATGGAATGGGATGTTGGAGAATGATGATCAGCCTGGAGACCCACAAACAATGTTGGCAAGATGTAGTTGCCAGGTAACCTCTCTGAATTTCAAGTCAGGGATTAACACTGTCTAGTTTCTCATTGATAAACGGGAGAACAGCAACCTGCATCTGAATGTGGTGAAATTAGCTAGCGACAAGATGCAAATGCATAGAGATAAGAGCACAACCACTTACTTGTAAGTTTCTCATCCAACTTTTGAAACCTCGTGAGGAAAAATCAGACTTTCTTCTCTCAACATTGAGAAAATGATTTTATCATTCCCACCATAACTTCTCAAATTTCTCATCACCTACATCATTTAGTTGCTGGGCGAGTTCTTTCAAATGTATGAATTTTCACATTATTTGTTTGCATTAAAAACAAAATGACTCTGATGCAACCTAAAATGGGGCGGGTTTAACTGAACAGGAAATTAAATGCTGTACATGGAGAGCTAACAGTATACTTTCACAGGTTTACATCTATCATTCTGATTGTAGCATATGTATTTCTATGTGACCCTTTACCTTCTTATGTTAATTTACAGGCTGAGTCATAGTGTTTATTATGGACAAAACACAGAGATTATTAGCTGCACTGTTTTATAGAAAAACTCCTTAGTAACCAAGGCCTCATGAAATCTTGGGAGACTTTAATGTTAGATGAAAAATATTCGTATGGTATGGGTAGCAAAGCCAATTAAATGTATCATTGAGGAATTAATACATGCTACACACATGAACACTGCGACGGATGCAGTGAACAGAGTAATGGTATTATTGGATCTGCAGCTGTTGTATTGTATCTAAGAAATACTAGCCCGCGGAGATTACAAAATGGCAGTTCACTGCCTTGGACCATTGTAATCTACAAGATTATCCCATTAATCATTTGTGTCACTTGGGTACCAGATTCAAAAAGCTGTCTTTTTCCATGGCTGCAATGGCTTTAAAAATAGTGTCTGGGGATTTTAGCTCATTAAAAGAAAATCTGAAACAAAATATGTAACTTGTGCAATGAAAGCCTTGTTTTGGTTTATAGTGCTTTGTCGACTTCACAGCATTTGCTTATTCAGTGTATACACAATTAATCTTTATTATCCTCTATCATTCATCTAAAATGTGGTATTACTCAGTGAAAACCATTCTTGTTCAGAACAATAATATAATTCCCTCCTTATTATAGTATCAAAAAGCTAACCCATTCTTATTAGGTTGACCCCTCATCTCTACACAGCTGAATTTAACAAATTAAAGTTCTCTTAATGCAATTATTGTTGGAAAGTGTCTTTATATACAGGGAAGATCATCTGCTGAAATTCTGCTTGATGGTTGCCTCTGTTATTTTGTAGCTAGGCATCAGTGTACAAATCTCCACTACTTACATGAATGATTGTTTGGACAAAAGATACTTTAAAAATAGCTCATTTTGCTTTTTACTTTATTTTGTCCTTCAGTTAACCCAACCTTAACTTCACAAGATCAGATGCAGGCCATTTAATACCTTCAATGTGGTTTTGTCATTCAGTTAGATCATGGCTGATCCTGAAGATGTTTTGCATGTGGTACAGCAACTAATGCAATGGTTCATATAGTTCAATTTCCTCTAAAAGTAATAAAAAGCAACCTTATAAAGTCATAAAAGCTTGTAATGAACTTAACGTTTCCTTTTCTCCCTCAATTACCCATCTAAAATATCAATTTTAAATGAGGAAAATCATTCTTGGACAGAACAATAACAATGTCCACTTTTAATATTAATAGTCATTCTAAACCTTAATGACCAAGTTATTTTTATCTTTTTGCTGCAGATTTTTCTTTCTGTGCAGTTATTGTAGAAGTTTATCGATGTATTTCTTAATCAGCCAATGATTCTGATCAGCTCTTACTTGGCTACCAGGGGTCACAAATTAAAGTTGATCATGTACCAGAAGCTGAACTACATCAGCCATATCAACACGTTGGGTAAATTAACAGAGGTGTTATCTATGTCTTCCAAAAGTATTAGCAACAATGTTTAACTGGCTCATACTAATTACTACCCTGCAATAACCTACGTCTTGTTTAAATAAGAGCCGATTCTTGTTCAGAGTCTCCATCACTAAAAACCAAATAGGCCCTTAGTCCCAGTGGAGGAACAGAAATGGTGACGTATTTTTACCCACAAATACAATGATGATCAGCGGTGGGTCATTGCTTTTTACCACACAATGCAATAATGAAAAAATCCATGGGAAGAAATTTCCAGAGACCAAGTGTTTTTACAGCTTTAAAGACTTTATCACTGTAAGAGTTGCTCATACAGAAAGTAAGAATTAGTGCTTAGGCTAAAGTCTTTACTTCAGACCTGCTAAGAAACTCAGTAGAAACATTGTGGGATAAAAAAAAAAGCCTGCAGACCAGCCACACCTGACAGTACAGATTAAATCAGAGAGTGAGGATCTGTGGGATTATTCCTGGTTAGAGGTTTGGCGAGAAAGCAAATGTACTGAAGCTCCATAAGTATTTTTAAAATTCCTGTTGGATAAAGGGATGAATTTTAAATTAATGGTAAAAGACAAGCTGAGAAATCTAGAAGTAAGAAAACAGCTACTCATAGCTCACAATAAGCATTGCTGTCATAGCAAGTAGGTACCACAAAGCACAGCTGCAGCAGGGAAATTGAGGGTCACAGAGTAATTTATATTGAGGTCACAGTATTGGAAATGCCACAAAGTCGAACTAAGGCTACAAAAGGGCAATTCAAAAACTAAAACAAACAGAGTTGAACAGAAAAGGGTAGTTGTAAATACTTTTGAGGCCATAATAAGTTAGGAAGATGCTTAGTTTAAACTATGGTTATGGACAGAAAAATTCAATAAGACTGAAGTTTCAATATTTTATGTTTGGAAATTGTAGAAAAGGAAGTGAATTGTTTATTCAAAATTGTCCATGTTGTCCACAACAATGTAGGCTTCATTTTGAATGCAATGTGGGAGAGAGTGGACCCAGAGGCAGTCATCAGCATGTAAATGAGTGGGCAAGAGGAGAACACAGAGATAGTGACCAGCTCCTAAATGCACACAAGAAATAAAGAATGGATGTTAGAGAAAACAATGCAAGAGAAAGAGGTATCAGAGGAATAATAATAACATCAGAGCAAAGTCGTGAGTTGATTGGGTTGTGAGCAGTAACGGATTGTGTTTCAACTGCAATAATTTTGAAGAGCATGAACTTGTAAACTAGCACAGGGAAAGAAAGAATCTGTAAGCACAGGAGAGGAGCCAATTTTCCAGTAAAGGCGAAGAATTTCTACTTTCTGCTAATCTCTTGTTTATAATTTAAGTACTAAATTTATCCTTACTTTTGTATTATTAAATGAAGCTGCAGTTCTGAAGAAGGGTCATTGGACCTGAAACATTACCTCTCCACAGGTGCTGCCAGATCTGCTGAGTTTTTCCAACAATTTCTGATTTTGTTTCTTAGTTCCTGCATCCATAGTTCTTTGTTTTTTTTTCTGGTTAGTCTGATGGAATGCTCCCCACTTGCCTGGATGGGTGCAGTTCCAACAACATGCAAGAAACTTGACACCAGCCAAGACAAAGCATCCAGTTTGATTGGCACCACGTCCAATCCCTCCACTATCAGTGCTTAGTAGCAGCAATGTGTACTATCTATAAGATGCACTGCAGAAATTCAGACAGCTTTTTCCAAACCTACGACCACTACCATCAAGAAAGACAAGGGCAGCAGATACATAGGAACACGGTCAACAGTAAGCTTCCCTTAAGTTGCTCATCATCTTGATTTGGAAACATATTGCTGTTCCTTCAATGTCATTGCATCAAAATCCTGGAACTCCTTCCCCAACAGCACTGTGGGTCAATGTACATGAAATGCGGCAGTTCAAGGGCAGCTTACCACCACCTTCTAAAGGGCATCTAGAAATGACCAATAAATAGTAGTTCAGCCAGTATTGCTCACAAGCCGTAAAAGAATCAAAGCAAAGGCAATATTGCAACTACCACCATCACCAAGAAGAGGGAAATAATTATGTGATCTCAACCTCACCAACCTACAACAGCTGCATCTGTCTATGACTGTATTAATAGGACTCACCTATTAATAGCACTGTATTAATAGCACAGTCCTTGTGGAGACCAAGTCTCACTTTCTTACTGCATACCAAAGCCAAAGGAAGATGATTGTGTTTGTTGGGTGTTAGGTCAGCTCTTGGACATCTCTGCAGGAGTTTCTCAGCATGGTGTCCTATGTCCAACCATCTTCACCTGTTTCATCAATGACCTTCCCTCCATCTTAGGATCAGAAGTGGGGATGCTTGCTAATGATTGCACAATGTTCAGCACCATTTGTGACTCCTCAAACACAAAGACAATTCATATATAATGTAGCAAAACCTGGACAACATTCAGGCTTGGGCTAATACATGCAAAGTAACTTTTGGCTCATCACAGTCAAGCAATGACCATCTCCAACTATCACCCCTTGATATTCAATGACATCGTATAATTGAAACTCTCACCAGTGACATCCTGGGGCTTACCATTGACCACAAACTTAACTGGACCAACCATGTAATTAGGTCAAATGATGGGAATTCTGTAGCAAGTAATTCATCTCCTATCTCCTCAGTGCCTGTCTAACATCTACAAGGTACAAATCAAGAGCTCCAACAATGCTCAAGAAATGAAACTTCATCCAGGATAAAGCAGCTGATTTGACTGTATCCATTGCTCCCGATGCGGACTCCTCTACATTGGGGAGACAGGACGCCTACTCACAGAGTGCTTCAGGGAACATCTCCAGGACACCTGCACCAACCAACCCCATTGCCCCGTAGCCAAACACTTCAATTCCTCAAGGACATGCAGGTCCTGGCCCTCCTCCATCGCCACTCCCTAACCACCTAATGCCTGGAGGAAGAACACCTCATCATCACCCGCCTCGGGACACTCCAACCCCATGGCATCAATGTGGATTTCACCAGTTTTCTCATTTCCCCTCCCCCCACCTTATACCAGTTCCAACCTTCCAACTCAGCAATGCTCTCATGACCTGTCCCACCTGTCCATCTTCCTTCCCAACTATCCGCTCCACCCTTCTCTCCAACATATCACCATTACCCCTATCTCCATCTACCTATTGCACTCTCAGCTACCTTCCCCCAGCACACCCCCCCTCCCATTTATCTCTCCACCGGTGAGGCTCCCAGCCTTCATTCCTGATGAAAGGCTTTTGCCCGCAACGTTGATTCACCTGCACCCTGGATGCTGTCTGACCTGCTGTGACTTTCCAGCACCACACTCTTGACTCTAATCTCTAGCATCTGTAGTACTCACTTTAGCCTAGATTGGCACCCCATCTAAGAATTTTAATATTCTGTCCCGCCAGCATTATGAAACCTCAAATATATTTGATGTAGTGGGGATAACAGAGAAATGGCTCCACAAAAGACATTTAGGGAATAGTGATTATCATTCTCAAGGTTTGTTAGTGTAGAATGGACAAGAAACAACTCAGGCTAAAAGTATTTAATTGGAGGAGGAAAGATTTCAGTAGGGTGAAAATGAAATCTAGCCAAAGGAAATTGGAATCAAGAATTGGTAGGAAAACTGTACAGGACAGTTTAAAGAGGAGATGGTTCAGCTAAAGTCGAAGTACACTCTCATGAAGGGGGAAGGAGAATCAAAAACAATTAAAGCCCTCAGTTAATGCAAGGAGTGGCGAGTAAAAGGAAGCAAAACAAAATGTTAGTGTATAATAGACATCGGGAGATGATACAATAGGAAATATGGCCTTATATAGAAAGTTAAGGGGGAATATTGAAAAGGCAAATGAGAAAAAAAGATTTAGTATGAGAAGAGATTGTTATTTCAAGTTTAATATTTAAGGGATTAAAAAAAAAGTCTTAATAGAGTATTCTAAGAGTAACAAATAAGTTGGTCTGATTACGGAGCAAAAAGAGATATAAACATAGAGGTGGAGGGCGATAGCTGAGGTACTAAAGTTTTTATTCATGACACATGAGCACCACTGTAAAGTCACCATTTATTGATCATTCACAATTGCTTTTCACAAATTGATGACAAATCACTGACTAGAACCACTGCTGTCCATCTCTTGAGCCTGTTTCATCAAAAATCTAATTGTAGCATCAAATCCACATTCCTGCCTCCCCATGATAAATTTTCATCCCCTTGCTTACAACGAATCTATCCAACTCCTGCATAAAAATATTCAATTAATCTGCTTCCACTGCTTTTTCAGGAAGAGAGTTCCAAAGACTCATGACCCTTCATTAGAAAAGTTTTTGGCTTATCTTAGTTTGGAAATGATTCTAAGGGAAAGGATTAATCAACACGTGGAAATGCAGGGTTTGATCAGGAATAGTCAGCATGGATTTGCTAGAGGGAGATCCTGTCTGACAAATTTAATTGAGTTTTTTGAAAAGGCGTCTAAATATATTGGCGAGGGTGGATGTGGCCTTTGATGGACTCAAACCTCCCAGCATAATGGGCAGAATGGCCATAACCTGTGAAACCTCGACTCCACTCCCCTTTCCTGGAAGCCCAGTCCCCTCTGTGTGCAATATTCCATCCTTCAATCTATAATTGACCCCTATCACTGCAGATAGCCATGTTGCATATCCTTCAAAATGAGATGCAATCTAGAGATCCATGGATGGCCCCTGAAAAGCCCTCAGACCATTATTGAGCACATTCCCAGGACTGGCCATCACCCACTTCCCACCAAATGACCTGGTAGGACAGCCCTGAATAAGCCAGACCAGTCCTGTACCGTGAATGTAATACCAGGAATGGCTGCGCTTAACCTTCAGGACTGACTGGGGTGTAAACGCAGACTGCAAAGTCATGGATCCCAGATTCTGGTCGGCTCAAACTCCCGACTGATGGTGATCACCCTCAGTCTAGAATCTAATGAGCCCTCTGACTGACTGTTGTCCCCTTTCACCCTCACTCAGAACTGTTTTCACAAAGACATATTGGCACCCTGAAACTGAGCACTGAAGATCCCATACACCTAACATCCTGTAGAATATGAAATGCATGTGTCTTCCTGCATGCAAATCAATCTGGAGAGAAGAATTCAAGTCTCAGGTTGGCCTAAACTCCAAGGTAGTGTTGAAGGCCTGAAGGGGTGTCTGAGTTGATCTACAAGTAGACCCGATGGTTTGGCGATGATGGCTCTCGTAGATGAAGGGTGGAGGAAGGTAGTGACCATCAATGATGGAGCCACCAAATGCCCATGCTGGCTGACACGTTGGCATATCTGGAACCATTTAATTTCTCAGAGAAGGAGAGAAGAATTGAAAATGGCAAATAAGTAAGGCGAGTTGTAACATTGATGAGATGAAATTAGGTAGTTTCCACTCAATTGCAAGATCCTGAAATTGCTATTTAAACTTTTCCTCAATGTTGAGATTCTGCTTTATCTCCCTTTTTTTTTTGTCCTTCCCCAACTTTCTGGCATCACTCATGCCACACCAGGGAGAGAAAAATTCCACGCCTTGGTGTCAATAATTAGTTTGTAAAAAGAAAACTTAATTTATTATATTTACTACTTAACACAGTAGCGAGTTTTTCTATCAACTATTGCAACACATTTAAAAGTTCTAGTGCCGACCAGATGGACTCAATCTAAAGAAGTGCCAACTGGTCCATTCAACCAACTCAGCTGTGGAAAGCAATTCTTCGGCAAGCTCAGGCTGCACTCCTAAATAACTTTAGGGCTGATATGGGATGGTGACACTGAGCTTGATATTCAAGGTATTGGCCAAGACTGAGCCAGATGGAAATAATTTGTGACTGCCTGCAATTACACAGCTGACTGAGTACTGAATGGATTGAAGTCCTGACTGAATGGGACTGGCTTAATGGACCTGACTTGGAAGAGCTACTGAGCCAGACAGTATGAGGAAACTGAGTTGACAATAGTCGAGATAAAGTTGTTAAAATAACATGGTAATTTTGCATTGGGGAACCTGTGTGTAGAGTAGAAACCTTCCATTATGGGATATCCGTGATATTTTCCAAGAATGTTGCATGTCCTTCAAAATGAGATGCAATTATTAATCTAAACTATTAACAGCGTTTGTGTAACTTTAGCCCTGTATCTTACTGTTACAAAGTATGACTTTATTTACTCAGTGGCAGAAAGAGGCTCATACACTTGCTGATCTTATCACAATTACACTAAAAACAAGAAGCTGATAAAATCTTGGTTGTAATGCAAAAGGAGGCAGTTCAGCCTCTGCCCCAGTCCAGATCCTTAACCACTTACTGTGTTTTCAGCTCATCACTTCAAATGTATTTCAGCTGCTTCATCATCCTCCTGCCAATGAGAATGACTTCTCCCTAGCTACTCTATCCATCTCCTCATGGTTTCAAACACATCTATGAAATCTCTTCAATGTTCAACAGACAGCAATCCCATCTTCCCCAGCCAATCCACAAAACTTATTTCTTATTCATTTGAGGGATATGAGCTTGGACAGCATTTATTGCCCGTCTCAAGTAGCGCTTTATAATGTGGTGAGCTGCCATCTTGAACCTCTGCTGTACATTTTGTTAGGTACCCCCACAATGCCTGAGCGAGGGAGCTCAAGGATTTTAACCCAGCGACACTGAAGGAGCAGTGATAGATATACTTCTGCTGTCTTTGAACTTCTAAATGATAGTGCTCAACCTGGAAGAGTGCTGAATCATTGGTCAGTGATAGTGAGCAGGAAATTTCCTTCCTTACGTTTGACTTGATGCCATGAAACTTCATTGGGCCCAAATCAATGTTGAGGACTACAGGGCAACTCCCTACTTACCACAGTGCCATCAGCATTACTGGATATGTACTGCCAAAGGGATAGCAATCCCATTTGAATCTCCCATCTAAGGGGAATGATGATGGCGGTTTCTAGGATCATAGGGTATAATTTCATAAGTAGGGCCATGTCACGCTTTTGCTTGATTAGTCTGTGAGGCAGTTTTCCCAATCTTGGTACGAGCTTCCAGACGTTAGCAAAGACGAAATTGTAGAGTCACCATGACTGAATTTTCCATTGTTGTTTCCAATCCCTACATTGAGGTCAGATGGTCTGTCCGATTTTATTTTTTTGAGGGTTTTGATACAACTGCGTGGCTTGCTAGGCCAATTCAGAGTCCACCTCATTGCTGTGGGTCTGTGTTCACATATAAGCCAGACCAGGTAAGGACTTTCAAGTATTTAGATTAGATTCCCTACAGTGTGGGAACAGGCCCTTCGGCCCAACAAGTCCACACCGACCCTCCAAAGAGTAATCCGTCAAGACCTATTTCCCTCTGAATGATGCACGTAACACTATGGACAATGGAGCATGGCCAATTCACCTGATCTGCAAATCTTTGGACTATGGGAGGAAACGCACGCAGACACGGGGAGAAAGTGCAAACCCCACACAGACAGTTGCCAGAGGCTGGAATCAAACCAGAGTCCCTGGCGCTGTGAAGCAGTAGTGTTAACCACTGAACCACTGTGCCGTCCCAGTATTTTTTTTTTATAGCACCCATGGTGTGTGTGTGTGCAGGTGTGAGACACAGTGAGAGACACAAGGTGCACGAATCTTTATTCGATTTCCACCACCAGGAAGATAGGAAAACATCAGAGTAGCCAGTGACAAGCAGTGCCCTTCACATCAAAGGGCAATGCTGTGTGATCAAACAGTGAAGGGGAGGGCAGGGACTAAATCAAAATAGAGTTGGAGGGGGAAATAAAGCACTCCACTCCCTGCGGCACCCACCTCTCCCTGAACAACTCCAGGGTGTTGGTGGACACCGCGTGCTCCTTCTCCGAGGACATCCGGGCCCTAACGTAACTGCGGAAGAGGGGCAGGCAGTCGGCGCTAACGACCCCCTCCACGGCCCGTTGCCTGGACCTGTTGATGGCCAGTTTGGCCAGGCCCAGGAACAGACCCATGAGGAGGTCTTCAGACCGGCCCTCCCTCCTCTGTACCGGGTGCCCGAAGATCAGGAACGTGGGACTGAAGTGCAACCAAAAACAGAGGTGGTTTTTAAGAAAATCAAAAAAAGGAGTGCAAACGCCCACACCCAATATATACATGATCCACAGACTCCACAGCGCCACAAAACAAGCAGTTGGGCTGGGAGTCCGTGAACCACCGCAATCTATGGTTGCAGGGGACCGCTGCGTGTAGCACCCTCCACTCCAGATCCCTGAGAGAAAGGGGGAGGACTCCCACGTAGAGAGCCCTCCACTGGGGATTCCCACCACCTGGGCACGCCAATGCATGTCTGGACGGTGGATAAGGGAGAAGAGGTGGACGGTGTGCAGCAGCAGTTGATACAGGGCCCGCCTTTTTACATCCTTAAAAAAGGGACAAAAATAAAATTCCGGAGGCGGCTCAGGTTGTGGGGCACAGGCTCCCGCAGGAAGTACGGGACCTTGGGGCCAATGTGAAATTCCGTCCGGGCTGGGGTGAGCGCGGACGGGATCCCACCGCACACCTGAGCGTCCTCCAACTGGTGCACTTCGTCGGGTCCGAGCACCGCCGTTTTAAGGCGTCGGATGGCGGTGGCCACGTACTGGACGTCTACCGTTGCCCTGCTCGCTATGTCCTGCGGTAGCGTCCAGCCCAGGCACCCGGCACGTCCGCGACCCTGGTCACCCTCGCCACCACGGCCTTCCTCTCCGACAGCCACTCGAACCCGCGAGTACGGAGGCGCAGATTCCTGAGCAACGGCTCCCTGACAACAGCCGCTACTCCAGCCGGAGGGTAGGCGCGACGCGATTCGACCATGTTCCAGACAGTGATCAGGTCCTGGTAAAAGACAGGCAGCGTCTTGAGGGCGACCTCCAAATCGTCACGGTTGATGAACAGGAGCTGCGTGTCGTAGTTGAGGTTACGCACCTGGCGGAAAAAATACATCGCCAGGGCGCACCACCTAGGAGGAGGCTCGACGTAAAGGTATCGCCGCAAGGTCTGAAGGCGGAACGTCGCGACCTGGGTGCGGACACACACCAGCGACTGACTGCCCTCCTCAATAGGGAGACTCAGAACCTGCACGGCGACCCAGTGCATCTTTTTTGTCCCAGAAGAAGTCGACCAACATTCTCTGGATGTCAGCGACAAAGTCAGGAGGAGGGACCAAAGTGACCAGCCGGTACCACAGCATGGCGGCCACCTGCTGGTTTATGACCAGCACTCGACTCCTGTAAGATAGCACTCGGAACAGTCCTGTCCAGCGGCCTAGGCGAGCCGAGACTTTGGCCTCCAGCTCCTGCCAGTTGGCTTGCCAGGATTCCTCAGCCGGGCTTGGGTAGACCCCCAGGTAGAGGAGATGGGTGGTACTCCAGCTGAACCCCCGTAACTCCTCCGGCAGAGAGTCCACCCGCCACGGATCGACCAGTAGTCCGGAACAGTAGTCCCGTGCCCAACCGCGCAGAACCAGCCCCGACAACCTCCTCCGCAAGAGGCGCAGGAAAGGCTCCACGCATAGGGAATACAGCTGGCCGGACAGGGGGCAGCCTTGACGCACTCCTCTCCCGAAGCGAAGGGGCGCCATCAGGGACCCGTTAACTTTAACCAGACACTCTGCGGCGGCGTACAAAAGTCAGATCCGGGCAACGAACCGCGTCCCGAACCCGAATGCCCGCAGAGTCCCGAGCAGGTACTCGTGATCGACCCTGTCGAACGCCTTCTCCTGGTCGAGAGACAGGAAGGCGCTCGGCAGACCAGCCCGTCGACAGAAATGGATCAGGTCCCGGACCAGGTGGACGTTGTCGTGTATCCTCCGGCCCGGGACCGTGTAGGACTGGTCCGGGTGGATCATGTGGGCCAGCACGGGGGCCAGGCGAGAAGACAACACCCTGGCGAAGATTTTGTAATCCGTGCTGAGGAGGGAGACCGGACACCAGTTCTTTAAGGAACGAAGGTCCCCCAGGACCTGTGCATAGTCGCTCCCCAGGACGTCCCAGAACGCCCTGAAGAACTCCACAGTCAGCCCGTCCAGCCCCGGGGTTTTGCCCCTCGAGAGCCGGTCGAGGGCGCCGGTCAGCTCCTCTAAGATGACGGGAGCGTCGAGCCTTCCGGCGTCCTCTGGGCTGAGCTGCGGCAGGTCCTCACACAGAACTCTGCGAGCATCCTCACTGGACGGATCCAGAGAGAACAGAGCCGTGTAATAGTTTCGGACGTGGGCCCTGATGCCCTCCGGATCCGAGACGAGGGACCCGTCGTCGGCCAGCAGCACAAGGAGCTGCTGACGCGTGCCACGCCTTTCTTCCAGCGAGTAGAAGAAGGGGGAACCGTGGTCCAGGTCCTGGAGGAGCTGGATCCGCGATCTCACGTACACGCCCCGAGCCCCGACGAGCTGCAGGTCCCGGAGCGCGGCCTTCTTCTCTTCGTACGCCCCGCGCAGGGCCGGGTCCGCGTCGGGCTGACCGAGGCGTGACTCCAGGTCAAGCAACTCCGTCTCCAACTCCCCGATCCTGGATTTCCGCCTCTTTGTCGACCCCTTCGCGTACTCCTGACAGAAGACGCGGACGTGACCCTTGCCCACGTCCCACCATAGCCTCAGGGAGGGGAAGCTTCCCCGCTTCCTTCTCCAGCCGGCCCAGAAACAAGGGAACGAGTCCCGGAACAGCTCGTCCTCCAGCAGCAGGTTATTAAAGTGCCAGTATGCGGAGCCGAGCCTGGCGCCGAAAGGAAGGAGTTCCGCCCACCCCAGGTGACGGTCCGTGCACGACACCTGCCACATGGAGGCCTTCGGAAAACAGGAGGCATACGCTCACGAAACGTACAGGCGGTCGATTCTGGACGCTCCGACCCCAGGCCTCACGAAGGTGAAGGCGATGGAGTCGGGATGGAGATTCCGCCAGACGCCCACCAGGTCGAAGGACTTGACCAAGTCCCCCAACCTCTTCCCCGACGCGCAGCCAGTGCGGGCACCGCCGTGGTCCCTGCCCTCGAGGACGCAGTTAAAATCTCCCGAGGACGACGCACTGGTTCTCGTCGATGGAAGCGAGATGAGCGGGCACTTCTTGGAAGAAGCTCGCTTGCCTCGGCCCGGCCAGGGGAGCGTATACGTTCACCAAGTGAAGCACCGCGCCCCCCAGCCGGACCGTCAGGTGAGGCAAACGGCCTGGCACTGGCTCCCTGACCCCCAAGATCTCCGGCTGAAAATGCGGGGCCAACAGGATAGCCACCCCGCCAGGTCTGCGGGTGAGGTGACTCATGTAGACCCCCCTCCTCGCCACTCCAGGAGCCAGGTGGCTTCGTCTCCCGGGGTAGTGTGGGTTTCTTGCAGGAAGCACACCGCATACCTCCCGTCCCGAAGGACCGAGAGGGTCTGGAATCTGCGCTGCGACTCCCTGCTGCCGTTGATGTTGAGGCTGGCTATGGTCGTCTCCATGTCGGAAGCTTTGTGCAACCCCCACCAGTACAACTAACAAACCTGTGTATATATTTACAGGGAGGACGAGGGAGGGGCACTGAAGTCCCTCGCCCTCACCAGGAGTGCTCCCAGGAAGTTCCTGACTCGCTTTCGCTCATTGACATCGAGCCCAGGCGCCTGGCGAGCAGCGTGGGCCGACCAGTAAACCCTCTCGAATGAGCTCCAGCGGTCGAGCGCCAGTTGGGCTCTATCCCGGCGACTCCGAGTTTCCTCGACAAATTCCCGGAGTTCCTCGAGGGGGATGAGGGGGAGATCGGTGGGGGGCACCCGGGACTCAAAAAAGTCACTGCAGACGGAGTCCGCATTGTCCCCGGTGTCCGCCACCGATCCCGAACCCTCCTCCGGGAGGTCACCCTCGGTCACCGACCCCTCCCCCACCGAGAGGATGGGGGCTGGTCCGGCGCCGCCAACCGGCCTCAAACCCCTGGCGACCCCACCCCCAGGTTCACCGGCAGTACCTTCCTCAGCACACCCCTTCCCGAAACGCCCCGAGTTCAGGTCGTCGGGCGGCAGAGGCTCAGGGCCCCGCTCCTCTCCCAACACCGGGACGCCTGGCTCCTCGGGGAAAAGGTCATCCCCCAGGGTCAAGGCCCCTGGAAAAACAGTCTGGGAGGGAGGAGCGAGGATAACACCCTCCTCCCCTCCACCACTCGACAACCCAGCAGAGGGTCCTCCGTCGTCGCCCGCACCACGGCCCTCGTGGTTATTCAGGTCCTCCCCAGGGGCCAGAGGAGTCGAAGCAGCAGAATGCGCTTCTGTAGCCCCTGGGGGTTTGGGTAAGTCAGGCCACGGTGCGGGACAGTCGAGGGGCACCGTTGGTTCGGGGCAGGGGCAGGGGCAGGGGCAGGGGCAGGGGCAGGGGCGCTGCTGGAGTGTCTCTCTCCTCCAGGAGCCGGTGCCTCTTCCACAGAGAGACTGGGGGGGATTTATAGGCCTTCTCCTCCCCACCCGCCTCGGTGGTCATGGGGACCGAGGTCACTCCCCCCAGCCTTTCCAGGAATACGAATGGCTGGGGGAAGACAGGGGGCGTGGCCAGTGTGGGGAGGGTTAGCCGTGTCACTTCCTGCCCCGCCCCAGTTTATCAGGTGAGGGAGGGGGTGAGCAGGGCAGGAGTCCAGTTCCCTTTCCGGGCCCGGAGACACGGTCGCTGCAGGAGGTGGAGCAGCGGTGGTTCCCCCCAGGTTAGTGCCAGGGCGTGGCTGGGTTGGGCTCGGGCTCGGGGTCCCGCGGGCGAGGTGTTGCAGTGCCAGGGGCAGGCGTTGAATCCCGAGGGGTTTCTCTATCGGGGTGGGGAGTAGGTGTGGGGTCAGGATCAGGTATGGGTTCAGGGGTTTGAGGGTCAGGGTTCCCGTGCGGGGCGACGCTGGCATGGCCGCAGGGGCATTGTCGTGCCAGGGCGGGGCAGGTCGTGGGCTAGGTTCCAGGGAAGGGGATAGTGTGGTCTTCCCGTGGGCAGGTCTGACGCGTCGCGTCTTTTTCCGCGCCTTCTGGCCAGCCGGACGCTCACCCCCCTCCCTGCCAGAGGCTGCAGCATTGCAAGCCCCTGGCTTCGGTGCTGGAGGTGTTGACTTCGAGGGAGGGGGAGTGAGTGCGGCGGCACCACCAACAGCCGTTGGCACGGGCTGGGCAGCCTTCTGGGTGGGACAGTTTTTCATTATGCGCCCCACCTCGTGGCACAGGTGGCACCGACTGCCATCCGCTGTCCAGAAGGTGCGGTAGGCCGCGCCCTCGTGGAGGACGGTAAAATTGCCCTCAGTGACTTCCTCCCGGGCCAGGCAAATAAATACCTGGCGTCGGAAGGAGTAGATGTGTCTTAGGGCAGGGTCCTTCAGACCGAGCAGAAGCGGTTGGACCCCTGACCGGATCTCCCCTAGGGTGGTGAGGTGGGGAAGAAGGAGCTCACTCGAAATGAAGGGCGGGACGTTGGAGATCACGACCCTCTGGGCTGTAACCTCCAGAGGGTCGACGGGCAAATGTGTCCCGCCCACAGTGAGCCCACTCTCCACGGCCAGGTGGACCGCCTGCTCAGTCTTCAGGAAAAAGACAGCCTTCCCGTACATCCGGGCCGCAGCGACGATGGCCAGTGGGCCGACCACACTAGCCATGGCCTTGCTGCAGGCCTCGATGGACATGTTAGGGTGGGGATAGGCCTTGACCCCCAGGTGTTTGGTCAGGTGCCTGAAGGGGGTTGACGTCGCAGCTGGGGTTGGGACAGCTGAGCCCAAGGCAGCGGCTACCCCGGCGTAGGTGCGACCTTCGGGCTCGCCATACTCTGCTGCTGGATGTTGGCAAGCCCCAGGCAGCAGCGGCGGAGGTGGGCCTCTGGCAGCAGCAGTGGTGGAGGTTGTAGGGAGGGGCCGAGGAGGCAGGCCTCAGGTGACAATAGCAGTAGAGGCAGGCCTCGGGCGAGTCCTAGGTTGGCTCTCAGTCACGGCGGTGGGTGCAGACCTGTTGGGGAGGGTCCCCAAGGCAAGTCCCAGGCAGCCCCAAAATTGAGTCCCAGGCAGTAGTGGTGGAGGGGCCCAAGGCAAGTCTCAGGCAGCAGCAGCAGTGGAGGCAAGCCTCAGGCAAGTCCTAGGTAGGCCTTTGGTCGCAGCGGTGAGGGGGCAGACCTGTTTGGGGAGGGTCCCCAGTGGGGCAGACCTGTTTGGGGAGGGCCCCCAAGGCAAGTCCCAGGCAGCCCCAAAATTGAGTCCCAGGCAGCAGCAGTGGAGGTCCTGGGGAGGGGCCCAAGGCGAGTCATATTAGAAGTTGTTTTTAGAAATGACAATAATAAACTAGTTAGTTAATTGGAGCACGTTGTTAAAAAAACAACAGGTACACTGAGGTTATGATTTTAAGGAAAAGAAGTTAAGCCCTTGGTCATTATAAGCATTCAAATATCATGGATAATATACCTCACACTGGAGATGGAAAATTATCTATTGTCTGATTCTTAATCTATTTTCACTTC
The DNA here is from genome assembly GCF_004010195.1 of Chiloscyllium plagiosum. Classification (NCBI taxonomy): domain Eukaryota; kingdom Metazoa; phylum Chordata; class Chondrichthyes; order Orectolobiformes; family Hemiscylliidae; genus Chiloscyllium; species Chiloscyllium plagiosum. The sequence goes on along the minus strand of NW_025214472.1, from coordinate 3,662 downwards.
TTTCTTTATTCACTGGTTTACTTTTTATCAATGTTTTATTTTTAAATAAATCTCAAAAAACACCACATAAAACATATTTCAAGTAACAACCTTGACGAGAAACTGATGAAATGTGTTTCTGGGAGAATCTTTTTTAAATTCACTTGTGGGACATGGGCATCATTAGCTGACCAGCATTTATTGCTCGTCCCTAAATAATAGTGAGTCAGTAATCATGTAATTGGGCTGCATCCTATTTGAGTCCAATGTATTCTGTAGGAACAAAACAATTTTATTTCTGTCTTCTGGTGTATAAAAATACACTGCCATTTGATGTCTTTATCATGGTGGTGGTGCATTGTACTTTGTGGACTGTGCTATTATGCTTTAAAAGCTTATTTTATAAATAGATGAAACTTGCATTTTTTCAATTGAATAATGATTATTTTGTGATGAATTTGTTTTGATTGTTTTGTCTTATGACAGGAATGGTAAAAGGGATCTGGGCAAGCTGGATTTGAATTTTGAATAAGATAAATGATTTTGGGCTGCTATAGACTATATGACATTTATATTGTACAGTTGCTGCTTGCATTATTGGACAGAATTCTCAAGATCTGACACCATTGACCAGCATAGCTGTATTTGTAGAAATCTTCCACATATATGTCCTTGTTATTCACATGAGTAATTTTCTGCTTCTGTCTGTGGCAACTGACTCATAAAAACCTGCAATGTGAAATAGCGTGGCTGCCCTGTACAGATGGGCTGGAAAATGGTTGTCTACTATTCAGGAGGAAGTTGGCAGTCATTTTATCTTCACTGCAGGGTTCAGTCAAAAATTCTGTTATTTCAAATCTGAAGAATACCAAGAACTTTTATTTAAACTCTCTTATTTAAAGTTAGTATTGATTTGCAGCCAATATTATGTAGGTAAATATAATAATTTGCAAAGCAATGTATCCCAACTGACAAATGATCAGTTAATTGCTGTTTATTTGCTTGCTATTGCACCCAAAGAACACTTTCCTTTCTTCATTCAATCACCTGGTAATCACCTGGAAAAAATTGACATGATCTTCGTCTGAAGGATGGTGCACTCAACAGTGGACCTAGCCTCAGTACTTCACTGAAATATCAACTGAGATTATGTTTAGTGTTGTAATACGTTAGCTCCATAACTCAGAAGGTAGGATACCACCACACTTACTGAACCAAATTTATGTATACCAAATTAATGTGGGAATAACTTTGTACTGAACTGGGAGAAATCTATGGAACAAGCTTCCATTTGCTGGCGAATGCAAATTTAATTAAAATAAGGGTTTCTAGTTGAACACTATGTTGAAGAATACATAATTTGACTCGGCCAAAGAATTAAACAGTCGACGATGAGTTAAAATTAGAGGCACTGCACAAGTATAATTAATCTTAATTCCTCTTGTTTGGGTCAGGTGGAGGAAAGGAGGTAAAACTCTGACTCCTAGGGTTTAACCAAACATCTTAGTTTTTCAGAATTCGGAACACTTTTGGGTCAAACACATAGCTGCCAGTGTAGTAGGCTGTTTCGTTCATCTTTGCTAAATCAAGCTTACTAAAAGCCTGCATTGGAGGTCTCAGCCATTTAAGGAGGACAGGATGGACGTGGTTATTTTGACAGAGGTAGGATTTATGCTTAAAAGGACCATGGTATGCTTTTAAAGATGTTGAGCAGGACTTGGAGTTTTAGATTGCAGCTCCCACAGGAGTGGTAAAAGGGATCTGGGCAAGCTGGATTTGGCTCTTTATCTTAATTACAGGTGCAGCTGAGGAAGCCTCCAGGAAGGTGAGCCCTCCTAATGCCAGCAGTAATGGGACAATGCCTTCATTGACCAGGCATGGATGGGAAGTAGTCAAGGAAGTGAGCAGCAGCAATGTGACCTCTCTAATCTGGAGACATCAGGGATGTAACAGGACATCCAGAACTTCAGAAGAGAGGTGAGTGGGGTAACACTATCAGATGTCAACCCCCAAACGCAGATTTGCAGAGCTCCCTGAATTCTGTACTTGCAGTAGAAGAGAACACTGCACTTGACAAGAGTCAGAGATGTAAGATTAAGAGAATAAGAGAGAATGGGTGTGGGGAAGAGGGTGGGATTTTAGTGACTTTATCAGGAACTGGTAATGTCTTTTGGAAGCAGATAATGTTTGCCTGCTCAGCTGAGAAGGGAGTTCCACATACAGTTTTATTTCCCTTACTTGAGGAGGGATACAATTATTTTGGAAATAGTTCAGGGAATGTTCACTAGATTAGTTGCAGTTCAGGGAATGTTCAGCTGAGCATGCAAACATTATCTGCTTCCAAAAGACATTACCAGTTCCTGATAAAGTCACTAAAATCCCACCCTCTTCCCCACACCCATTCTCTCTTATTCTCTTAATCTCTCAACTCCTTACATGAGAAAGGATGTACAGGCACTGAAGGGGTTACAGAGCTGGTTCATTAGGTTGATTCTGGAATTGAGAGGGTTAGTTTATGAAGAGAGATTGAGTAGACTGGGACTATACTCATTGAAAATTAGAAGAATGAGTGGGGATCTTTTAGGAACATCTGAAATTATGAAGGGAATAGATAAGATAGAAGCAAGGAGGTTGTTCCCACTGGTGGGTGAAACTAGAACTAGGCCACATAGCTTCAAAATAAAGGGGAGCAGATTTAGGACTGAGTTGAGGAGGAACTTCTTCAGCCAGAGGGTTGTCAATCTGTGGAATTCCCTGCCCAGTGAAGCAGTTGAGGCCACCCTTATTGAATGCTTTTAAGGAGGAGATAGATTTTTGGACAGTAAAGGAATTAAGAATTATGGTGAGTGGGCGGGTAAGTGGAGTTGAGACCACAAAAAGATCAGCTATTATCTTATTGAATGGCAGAACAGGCTCAACAAGCCAGACAGCCTATTCATGCTCCTATTTTTTATGTTATTATATTCTTGCGAAAGTCTCAGGTTACAAGAAGAGATTGAACATTTTAGGCCTCAGTAGAGTTTAGATGAGAGGAAATATGATTAAGGTTATTATATAGTAAAGGGGATTGACAAGGTTGACATACAGCACATTTTTCCCTTTGTGGGGCAGTCTAGAAAGTGAGGTTTTAGGCTATGTGGTGGCACGTCTAATACAGAGATGAAGCGGAATTATCACTTTCATAAGGTCATCACTGTCCCAGAGTGAGGTTGATGCTGAGACACCTGAATACATTTAAGGAGGTGATAGATTTTTAAAATTAGTAATGGGTTAAAGAGTTATGGGGAAATTGACAAAAGAGGCAAAATTGCTGAGCAGACCTCGCCAACCTCAACTGAGATAGTGGCCCAGGTCACTGCAGTTTCCCGGGTGAAAGACAATACACAGCAGTGTAGGGAGATGGTTAACAATCTTCTGCATTCCATAAGGGTAAATTCCACCATCTTCTCTCTGCTACCTCACATTCACTCTAAATTCTGTCACCAAGACTCATGAATGGTAGTTCTCACTATTGCAAACATTATATTCACTCAATAGCTCTCATCTATCTCTATCCTCCCAAACTACTAAACCTTCCTGCTCTTCCTTCTTCCTTCTCACTCACTGGGGACACCTCACCACCCCTTCTGTTCATGCGTCACCACTAAATGCTATTCTATCATACAGATATCACTCAGCCTCTC